>NW_020538040.1:40529412-40571912 GCF_003426905.1 Ctenocephalides felis | reverse complement strand
TCTTCTTTATACATTTTTATAATAAACTTTAAATTAGCATGCCAAATACACAAAGAAAATTAATAAAAATTAACCACGATAACCGAAAAATAAATATAATTTGACCAAAGCTCTAGGTTGCCCTTAAAAGCTCATAATTTCCAACAACGTGTGAGATTTTTTCTTTATTTTTTTCAGGGCAGATAAGATCAATACTTCAATCAATTTGGCTTCACGACCATAAAACATCAAATGCTATTTAAGGATACAATAAAAAGCAGTTCTTAAGGTACACACTTTATTATTCGATTATATGCAATACTTTTTTATCTATGATAGTATATTATATCTTATATTTTTCGATCTATATATTTTTTTAGCTTTTGAGCCTTGTATAAAATTCTTTTCAATTTTCTTCGTGATTAATTTGAAAAAATTGGCACTTGTTATTTTGTTTTCATAACTTTTGTAAATTTACCTATTAATTTTTGAAAAAAACGGGACAAAAAATTTAAATCTGGGACAAATATTGCTTTTAGAAAAACTCGGGACACAATGTGGAGTTCCAGGACTGTCCCGGCCAAACCGGGAAGTATGGTCATCTTAACACTTTAAACTCCAAAAATATAGTTCGACACATCAATCACTATTAGGTTTACAAACATTACGTATTTCAGAACCAGAATTATATAATTATATGTATTTATATATTAATTCAACAATAATATTTGACTTTCAATTTTAATAGCTTTCAAAAGCGCTCTGAATCCTGTTATAACTTATCGTGTGAAATGTTATATTATTGTGTGAGTTGTTTTATTATTCTATTAGTTATTGTTATGTCTGAACCCCTTGGTGTCTATTAACAGGTGGTATCAAAACATTCCTTTGACCTTCTAGGGTTACACTTTTCAAATATGACAGCATAATTTGATTAATGTTGTGGTTGAACTTTTCGATAGAAATGTTACTGCGATGGAATAATGACGTGTACTATTATATAAAAATTATTCTATTTAACATATTAAAAAACTCTACTTATTTTGAAGTGCTTCCTCAATAGACTTTATATACAAACTAGAAAAATACAAGTGGAACATTAAAGCGTAAATATTGAATTGAATTATTGTTTTAATTAAAAATTAAAATCATAAACATTCAGTTTTCACTTGTTTGTGTCTATTTCTAAACAATGCAGAAAATCCAAAAGAAAAATAACGGTATGCTCAAAGTGAAAGTTATTATTAATTTTCTCTTCTTCATATTCTAACGTTAAAAAAGACATAAAAATATTACACTATATATAAGAAATAAAACTAGATGATCTAAAATTGAAATTCGAAGGATTTTCATAAAATTACTGCTTGGGATAACAAGCAATTATATATATATATATATATATATATATATAATATATAATATATATATATATATATATGACTTTATATATATATGACTCTAAAATACATATATAATCGTAAGTAATTTATGAAAATTGTATTACAAGAGATATACGAGATCCGATCCGAGAACATAATACAACCACGAGTCGTACGTACATGACTATATTTTTTATATAATATTCCAATTCTAATTTATTTTATAGGGGTATAAAAGATTGTGCGTATTCCATAGGGACCGCAAATAACTCTGGATCAAACAAATTTTCGGAGTATACAGATCGCCAATACCAGAAAGGAAATATTCACTTCGTAAGACTGTCAGATAATTCCAAACTCAATAACAAACAAAATAAAATTCATCGTCTTCTTGAAAATCAGAAAATAATTTTCTATCGAGAAAATTAGCCCGTAAGGTTCTGTACAAAATTACACGTCGGCATCAATTTGCAAGGCGAGGACTTAATTTTATCTTTTCCGTAAATTTTTACACAGATTCCAATAAAAGTTTTAAAACGAGAGAAATCCAATCTATGTAAAGAAAGCGGGTAAGGAGGTTCCGCGAAAGATCTTCTCTGAGAACATCAAAGTTTGTTAGTTCTACTTTTAAAGGTACGGTTGATGATATTTATGAAGTTCGCTTTTAAATATACAACATTTTATGACTACAGGGAGGTAAGAAAATAGTAAGAGAAATAAGAAATAAGAAATATATACTGCAGAACTATAATAATATTTAATCATCAAACAGTGGACAAGGAATACTCAATTTGTATGATTTATGACATGTCCTAAATATTCTTCGGACTTCGGATTTTTTATGATATAATTTGGATTTCTGTATGTTTTTAACTTGTTTGTAGTTATATCTGCATTATTATTCTGAACTATATAATAGGTACTTATTTTTTTATTATTATTATTATTTTTGAACAGCAATCAGAACCTTACGTCCTATGAGCTGTTGGGCTGAAACTTCTCCTTACTTCGTATTTTTTTAGATGGTAACCCAATGGTTAATCCATCCATATTTGATGATTTTGTTATTAGAATTAATCTAATAGGGCTGACATTTATTGGATACTGATTAGGTGCAAAAATAGCAACAGTCGCCTAAAAGAGATACAGTTTCCTAAGAATCCGTGCACTCTAACTATTTTAAAGTTTTAATCATACAAAAATCTACTTTATGATCACAACATGAAACAATACAAATATTTGTCTATTATTTTTATGCGCTTTACACATGTTTTTACATTCATCTTATAATCTTCTTTATAATCGAGTGTCGCTGCTGTACGGAACAGGGTGCACTACTAAACGATATATTTAAAGATTTTTCTATCGTTATCAACAAAAATATGTAGAAAAATTCAAAATTGCGCTTCTAATATAAAAAAATTACAATTAAAATTAGATTTACCAAAAGTTTACCTCATAGTGACAAATCTTAAACCAAAGACCGACATAGAACACATGTCGTCATGGGCAACATTCGAAGCGAAAGGGTTAATAGTCATGGATACTGATTATAGAAATAAAAACATTGCATAGTCACCTGTTTTTAATAGATAACTCAAAAGGAATTAATTCCCAAACCCAGACAAATGTACATATTATGATAGTATTAATAAAAATATTTGTCACATATATATAGCAATTATGTATTACATATTCATAGTAAATACATTAAAAAGTAAAATACAAAGATTGAAAAATCACGATCCCGAAGACTAATGGTAAATTTATAATAGCATGAAAAATTTAGTATTTTTACGGCAAATAAAATTTTATTAATAGAGTTTCATAACAAATTGCTGTATAAAGCTATATTAAAGTATATCAGCAGAACAGTTTCTACAACTTTTTCTCTCAAATATTATTGTTAAAAAATTTAATATTTGGATTTCGGATGCAAATTGATTCTATTTGTCAGACAGCAAAACGATAAAAATAGTTTCTCAGAAATCCGTAAAAAACTTGATCGAAGAACTGCCTGTCAGTAACATTCAAGATTCGTTTCAGTATAAGTTTTATATTTTGCTTTCATTTGCGTACTAAGTTTATCTTTAGAGTTGAAAAATAGATTTCAATATTGAACATCGCAGAATACCCGTCACGATTTTGAGAAAACTGCTCGTCTTTAGATTCGATTAGGCGTTCGCGGGCTTTTTTCGTTATATTTTTAAGCGCCCGTCAGTCGCCCCTTACCGCCTGGAACGGTGGCCGTTTTAATTTTCGTGCACCGCGGCACTCGGCGAAAATACGTGTAACAAAAAAGAAAAAAATATTTCTATGGGCTCCGTGGAAAAGTATAACCGTTCGGCCAATGAAATTTATCGAATCCTGGCTTTTTATGCTCGAAAGGGATTTTTTCCAGATATCTTTACGGGAAAATTATCTTCGTCTTTTTCATATGTATCGATAAAAAGCGAATCGGCCGATGATTTTAGAAATAGATAACAGCAATTTAATACAGTCTCCTTTATCGGAATAATAAATCTTGAACTTGAATATAAATATTGATACAGCGATTCCATAACTATGAATTGGAATGTTAAACAATCACGGTTGAAATTTGCAATTATGTTTTTTGTCTTTTTGAATGAATTTTCACACGGAAAGTCGCATAAACATAAATATAAATATAGCTTTGTAAATAAGTAATACGTATAAAAGCTTTTAGTGGACAAATCTTCAAATGTACATAATGTTTATTACATTCAACATAATGTTTATTACACTAGATACGCAATATCGTAGAATTTACTGGAATTTTACATGTGTTGCAATCCTTTCTGTTGGTAGCTATTATAAACATAAAACAAATATTTCAAGTAGGTATTTAATATTTTTAAGTTTATGTACATTTGCCTAGATTTGAGAAATATTTTCTTTTAGGCGTCTATATAAAAAGGTGACTACATAATGTTTTTATTTTATAAATATATGTAGTATCCAAGACTATTGAGACCATAATACAAAATTATGGAAAAAGTGTAAGGTGCATAAAATATTGAAATATTGTAAACATAAAGTAGATTTTTCTAAAATTACTTGTTGAAATATAATTTCGAAATCGTTGGAGCGTACATATTTTTAAGTAATTGTAAACTTTTACTATTGTTGCACTCAATTATTATACATTATATATTCCAGAATCAAAATACAAACGTACTCTACATACAAGTTAAAAAACATGTGCAAATGAGCTAGTCTTTAAACTTTTAAAGTACGAAATTTGAAGAAAAAATCAAAAATTATTCGAAATCCTGTATAAAAATAAAGTCCAAAATTAATTTTTAAATATTTAAATACAGTGATATACATAGATTAATATATATTATTATATTATATAACAATTTCAAAATTTAAAAATATTATTAATAGTCACATTCGATGATAGCATATTTCAATCAAATATTTACTGATATATTTTTTATATAATAAATAAACTCATTCTTAGCGATTGTATATAACATATAGTGTATAATTTGCACCTTATTACGAGTAATTCTTAGACTATCCAAAGCTTATTCGGTTTCCTGATAAACATAGAAAAAAATAAATGCAGACATGCACGCATAAACTTTGTGGAATATGAAGTAAAAAAAAAATGCTTGGAACGTGGATATCAAAAACGTATATTTAATTACAATAGTTAAGTTAAGCCAAAGAACGTGTAGTATAATACCACTAAAATAAAAATATTTCATAAAAAATGACTACACCTGTTAAGTTAACCCTCAATAGTGCTACCAATTCAAAATTAATACGAAATGTTGTCATTTCCTAAATATCATAACATTTATAACGTCTATATACTTGTCTTGAACAATTTGACCTATCACGAAAACAAGAATATTTACTAAGTGTTTTGAATGCCGATGATACAGAACGTTGATATATTGATTCGGTCCCTTTCGTCGAAGTAAATGATTAGGCGTTCAGGTGTTTTCAACCGCAAACAAATCTACGTAGCTTCATCACATTCAGGGCGCGTGGGGTCGAATAGGGTCACGCCCTTCTTAAATCAATCCAACGCGCAACAATGGTCAGGAGGGATAGACGAGAACATTTCATAGGAAAAATACAATGTTGTAGAACAATCAGGTGGACTAGGAAACAATACAAAGAACATCTACAAATAGTTTGACAAGGAGTTTATTTGATTATCTGTCTATATTCGACATTAAATCAATTGTTCATAAAGTAAAGTAAGAAGAAATAGAACTAAGAACTATATCCAGTGGTTCGGTCTTCAACAGTGGTAAAATAGCTAAAAATCATACAAAATTTTTCTTTAACTATGGTTGTACTATCTCTATTTGATATCAATGTTTTACTACTAAAATTTCTCTAATATTGATAACTTTATTTAATGCATCAATTGCAAAAATGGGCTATTTTAACTTTAAAATATAATTTTAAAATATGATCAGAATAATATAACCAACCTATATCGCAGGAACAGGATGGAGCGTGCGTGGAGAAAATGGGATGTACATTTTAGTACTTTTCGTATTAAAATATTTATAATCGTGCACTATTTATAGTGTTGAATCATGAATATAGTACAGAATAATATAGAGATAGTATATGCCATTGCATATTATTTGTATGTTTATTTATATGAATAAATAAAAACTGTATTTCATACGAATATAAAAATAATATCAATTTGATGATTTAAATTTAATATTATTATTTAAATCAACAAAAAAATAACTATTATAAATGGCAGTGACTTTTTTTGAAAAATTATTAAAAATTTTATTTTATTTTTTTATCACAGTAGTGAAAATACATAGTACATCAACAATGTTTACTTATATTATCCTTATATTAGACGTGAAGAGGATGATACCTTGGAGTATAGTATATAAAGTATAAGTACAACATACAAAAAATTATCAGCTCTGTAAAATGCAAATTGCCATTAATTTTTGTTATAAAAGCTTTGTAAAATCGTATAGCGTCGTATCGCTTATTTTGATAATAAATAAAAAATTACAACAAATATTTGATATATTATATAAAATAAGTATTTACATAATAATTAGATGAGCTAACTCTAATAACTCTTAAACTTTTAAATTTAACGAAAAATTATAAGAAACTGTTTTTGTAGAGCGTCGATTTTCAACAAAACATGACACGAGTTGTTACTTTGATTCATTTCTCGTGGAGTTATGAAATTCTAAAAAACAAATGGATTTTTTTCCATGTTATTTCCATAACAAATTTTAGTTGGAGTGCAGGCTAACTTAAAGTTGATATTAAGAGTCAAAAATTTCAGAATTCTTCTAAATCAATTTGGAAACATTTGAACCCCCCGGGAGCAAAGAAATTTAAAATATCTATATTAAGGACCACTATAATATAAATTATACTCTGTGCAATTACATGTTTTCCAATTAGTAAATCATAATTAGTAATTGATTCCACTTAAAGATAATTTCACAATTCAACTGTTTAATCAATAATGTACAGTATGGATTATTGGCAAGGACATTCTTTGAGATACTACATTACATGGACCTATTAGACGTATTTCATATCACATCCTGCATGAACAGATTCAATTTCTATATATCAAAGGTTCGGATGACTCGGGTTTTGTGTGCGCTCCTATGGAATATTCGTATTAAATATCAAAGAACATATCGAAATCGGAATTCCGCAAAATGCATTTATGGATTCTTGATTTGTTGATAATAAAATCCCTTTTGTTAAATAATATAATATACGTAAGACCTCAGCTAATATCGTGATTATGCTCGGACAGAAGTAAGTGAAATGTTTTACATAAATACACGGACAATATTTTCAAAGCAATTTGCTAAATGTAACACGGAATTCAGCCAACAATTGTTTTCGAATTCTATTTATTTTACCCCAAAAGAACAAAACAAATAAGTCATTAAATCATTCAAAATACATTTCAAAGGAAAAGCTTTATGGATTGTTTGTTTTGCATCTGTGTAAATTGAAAAAATAAATGATCACAACATAAAAGGGACCTAATTGATTAATCAGAAGAAATATATGGAAAGTGTACAAAGAACAATTCTACCTTTCCATTTGTGTCAAGACTTGCATGCCAATAATTTTTATGAAATTAGTTCGTTCCAGTTCCACATACTTAAATAATCGCTTTTGAAACCACATTTCCATTTATTCTTATATAATGAGCCTTCTTATATATAGAGCGTTATAAAATGATAATCATTTATCTAGAAGTCAGGTAATCGCATGCAGTATAATAAGTTTTCAGACATGAAATCTGCATTAAGGTAATGCTTCTAAAGTGCTGCCAGGTATTGATTTCGTTTGCGTATTCACCTGTGCTATAGGTAAGGCGAAAATTTACACCAAACGCCCGAATATCGTAGAAAAAGAAAAATACAAAATATAGATTGTTTCGGCGGTAATGACGCCAAACGATGAATTATTCAGAGCATTCAAGTATATCAATAAATGGACTTTCCAACGCGGCAGCTATTCCATTCATTTGGATATTGCACAAGTCGTATTTGAACACTTTGATATTAATGTTTTGTGAATAAAATATATCGATGGATAGATATACACAATACCATTATTTATTACTTAGGTGTATTAGACGTTTTATGTCTATACCAATTCATTTATTTGTGCTTTGAAGAAAATCAAGGATATACATAGAGTAGAAAGGGGCTTAAAAATCAGCGAGTAAAGAGATCCACAATAATTATCTCAAAAACAAATCAAGTATAAAAAATTTTAATAAAAGTATTTTAAAGTAGAAAGCAAAAGATCTATAATCAGTCACAATAATTCTATTTATATATAAATCTAAAAATAAAAACTATGTTAGTGATGCAGTATAGAACAAAAACTTTTTTAATTTCTGCATACTGTATATTCACCTATTTGAAATATAGTCACTAAATCCTTCTATTTTAGTGATGTGCCAAGTCGAATCAAGTGATTCGAATCATTCAAATCAAGTCTTTGATCACCTAATTTGAATCAGAATTGACTTGATCAGATACGAATCGACTCGTATCAAGCCACAAAATATTTACTGTTATACAATATGTGTGGAGATACATATAAAATATAAAAAAAGAATTTTAATTTATCATGAATATTATAATTATATAAATAAATAATATGAATATCAAAAATAAACAATTAAATAACGCGAGCATCCGTCCGACTTCATTCGATTTATATGACTTAACCGACTCAATCAAGATCAATCGACCTAACCGTATCATCCGACTTCAATCGACTCATATGACTTAACCGAATCAATCAACTTCATTTGACTTATATACCGTATCAATCGACTTCTGAACATATACAATGCGTCATTGTTCTTGCGTGTATGTTTTTTAAAATTTTTACCACATTTACAAAATAAATTCATCGATTAAGCTTTCTTGTCTTATTCTTAGCTTTTTGTCTCTATATAAGTTTGATTCGAGTTGATTCGAGTCATGATTTTAATCAGCTCTGATTATTACTTTATGTTATTCTCGGCACATCACTAATTTATGTGTCTTACATATTTTCTAATTATTACTTATCTAGTAATATGTTATTAATGTTTAGACTTGGCTAAAGATGAAATTATATTTATTATTTTTACTGGTAAGAAAAATATTTATTCTTATTATTGACACAATAATTCATCTAAACCCACGCATTCATAAACAGAATCAAATGATAATATTGAAGATTTGGGTATGTTGTTTTTTTTTCGTTTTCGACCTTTAAGAGATTTCAATAATTCACCTTGTTAATAATATAATAATAATATCATGATTTTGGCCTTGAGTGACGCTTTTTCCCTTGTTCACGATTGTTTGCGTATGACATTTGCATATTTTCCATTCCGAGATCCCCGCGGTATAAAGCTTTGTATGGTATTTGTACATGATGTATTCGGTTTCAACAGGTATCACGCGATATATACGAGACGAGGAAACTGCTTACGGGACGAGAACATTCTGACTGATGACATACACAGCCGTATTCATTTCAGAACCATCCCTTTTATTATTAATTAATAATAATTATACCAGTTTCATATTGAATTTACAAAGCATTTTTTTACATTTGCATCTGATACATATATATTGAGTGAGATGATCATATTTTTTAAAGTCAAAACCGGGACAGAAATTTTAATTGATGCTAAAATCCGGGACGATGGAGGGAGGGGGTATTTTAAATAACTTATATTTAATTTTAAACAAAACAAGGATACTATTTAAGGATAATAATAATATTGCTTTTAGAAAAACCCTGGACAAACAGTGAAAATCCGAAACCGTCCCGGCCAATGGATAAGGGGGGTATGGCCACCTTAATATTAAGGGGTCGATTCTGGCGTAAAATAGACCAATGTTATGGCAAGGCTATGTTATGTAGCAGTTTTCATTCAAAGTGGTACTAAAAACTATAAAAATGCTATGTATTTGTTGTGCGATCAGGCATTTTAGATATAAAACCTAACCTAGAAAACACACATACGTAAAAAAATAACTGCATATGTCTGATGTGTCATGATAACACATGCCAGTAGTTAGAATTTATGTGTAAAACCTTGATTGCACAAATAATGCATAGCATTTTGACAATTTTCAGTGCCATTTTATAAGAAAAACGTAGCGTAACATAGCTTTGCCATAACTTTGGCCTATTTTACAGTAAAATCGGTCCATAAATTTTTGCTCACAATTACGCGCATAATTTTCCAATTTGTCTAAAACGATTGAAAATGAATTAAAAGGTCGAAAAAACATAAAATTAGCAAATCGAACTGTCTGTCAAAAACATAAACGTGCCCTGAAGGAAGTTAAAATAAAAAACAATAATAAAAATCAAAGTTCTCTATATCGTAACGCTGGTGATCCCAGTCAATAAACAAATTCCATATGTGGTTAATAACAGTAAAGTGTTTTCCTTCAACGATTTGGATGTACGAAATGCTAATGGATTCGGGTATGTTCTTATCTTAAACATTCCGTTTTTGATTAAATGACTGCGTCACGCGACACTAATTATGACGGCTATATTTTTACGTTCACGGTCATGCGAATGGAGGCGCATGCTATTATACTTTTCTTTCATAAATATTATAAATATGTGTCGTTTATTCAAATTAAACTTATTTCCTTCACGTAATCTGCAAAATATGACATAAAATAATAATAAGTAATTTGGAAATTGAAAAAACTTGAAAGGAATATCTAATATTCATATTTGATTAAAATATTCAATAAACTTATAATTTTTCAATCTTTTTTAATTTGAAAGTGATCAACACAAAATGCTTCCATAAAATTTGAATACTGTTAGCGTGTTTCTTATGCAGAAGACTATTTGCTCCACAATGTACCAAAGGAGATCGTTTTCAGAATATATTCAATTTATGTAGTTGAAATTTTGAACGAATGATTATGATCTCTATAACCAGATAAAGTACCTATAACCCTCATATAATTTTACGATGGAAAATTAATAAGCGTTATTAACGGTAAATTTGAAGTACCTACGTTTGACGTATCAATATAGTGGATCCGATAATATAATAAATGAAACTAAATTGGAAATTGTTAGCGCATTTTAATATTCGTGAAATTAATATAATTTTATTTTCATTTAGGTACATCCAAAGAGTCAAAAGTAAGTTTTTGTTCGATTTCTTTTGATAATAACTGTTAATTGTATACAGTTAGAAAACTTTGTTTGTTATTTTGTGGACATTAGTACTTAATTACCAGCATTTAGTTTTTGCGTGATATGTTTTATTTAATGATTATATCTTTTCAAAAGTGTGCTTTGGGTACAAATGTTATGAGTACGGTTGAGACAGATACAAAAATCTGGCTTAACTAATTGAAACAAAAATAAGCGAAAGTATCTAGTTGACCAAAGAGAAAGGTTAAGGAAAGTTTAATACAAGATAAAAAATTTTCACAAATAATTGATTATCTTACTAGAATTAATATTTGAAATTATTTAAAAAAAAATTATGTTTGCATTTACAATATATAGTTAAATCTTACCCACAAGCCCATCATAAAGTTCAAATCAGATTTTGCATTACAAATTGTTCATTGTATTAATTATATTTAAGATTATTATTTGCAAAAATATTTTTCAGATTTCTACTCATTTTATATTTTTATTCTGTTCTCTAAGTCTTGTCATGCTACTCAGTTGCAAAACAATTGCTGGTTATAAAAAAGTCGTCCGTTTCATAACAGTTTATAGCGGTACTGTCGTAAATATTCGAATAGAAATAAAATCCGAATTAAATCCACAATTTTTATTAAAATTTCATTTAATTCATTTTTATTGTATTTGAATTTATTTATTGTCAAAAAATAATAACTTTCTGTCCCAATAATTGATGAACTTGAATATATTACAAGCTTTATAAATACTCTATATTCATCTTAATATTAGTAAGTTTGAATCAATTTATATCACTTCTGCACATAATTTATTTTTTATTAAACTTAATACATTTACTGTATCAATATTTTCTCTGATTTAATTATCTTAGCAAAGCTTGATACAAGATATAAAATTTATAACAACTTTTAAAGATTTGGTAGATACGCACAAAAATTTTGCGCAATCATAAATTATGATTAACATTAATTCATTAACCATTGATATAAAAAAATCTAATAATTAGTTATAACTCTATTGTAATAAGAAAAGGATTCAATATGTATTCGCATTCAATAACCGACTGAAATTACTTTGTAGTCTAATCATTGTAATCAAAATAAAAATTAAACAAATTCAGTTTAGGTTATTTTGAATTTGACTTTAATATTCAAGCTTAACCTTCTAAAAAAGGTTACAAAAAATCATGAAATTTTACCATCATAATATGTTCAACCATATTATTTATTAAAAATGTAAATGTTGAATATTGAAACTTTTTTTTCTTTATCTACCTACAACTAAACTTTTTTTTCTATTTCTAATAATTTTATTGGTCAAGTGGAGCTTATCTGAATGTTTGCCATCTTTTTTATTGTTTCTTAACAACTCGCGCATAAAGAATTATTTGCTATTTTTATAAATAATGTAAATTGCTATTGTAGTAATTTACTTAAACGATGCTTTATCCCACAATAATTTAGAATTCTATATTGCTCCCGTATTAAATTACAAGTTGACCTCTTTACTGCCAGTACCGAGAGCTTCCAATAAATATTTAAATATCAGTTTTCCAGGAATAGAATTTGCATTTAAATTTGAAAGTATACGTTGAACAATGCAAAATAGGGGGAGGTGAGAAAAATGCATTTTTTGCTTGCTTGCTTGCATACAAATAGCTAGTGAGGTAAAGGATATTTTGATATCAACTATATTTTCATTTATTGGAGTTGCAATATGTGTATAATGAACATATTTATGCACATCATATATATATATATATATATATATATATATATATATATATATATATATATATATATATATATCCGCAACGGGGTGATAATATAGGCCTTAACTGTCCTGAAAAAAATTAGAAAAAATATTTCATGTTGTTAGAGCTTTATGAGCTTTCAAGTGCAACCTAAGGCTTTGGTGAATTTATGACCATTTTTTGGTTGTGTTTTTAAATTTTAGTAATTCTGTTCATTTAAACTTTGGAGCGGTGAATAACATTTCTAGGAAATCAAATGACCTTTTTAGGTTTTTATTTCTTACTCGAAATTTTTCAATAATAAAATTATCAAATATTTTACCCTTGTACATTCCTGACAAAATGCGCCAACTTTTTATGAAACTTTTCAGCAAATTTTAGTACTTCTTTTTTTTTCAAAGATGGCCTTTCAAAGTCGACGAATTTTAAAAATTTTAAATTCGTAGTTCAACAAAAAATCGTATTTCTTGATGACTTGGGGCAATTGTGATATTGTTTTTGATTGTGGTCCTAGAAATGTTATTCACGGTTACGGTTTTAAAGTTTAAATGAACAAATTTGATGAAAATTAACCACAATAATCGAAAAATGGTCATAATTTTTACCAAAGCTCTTAGTTGCACCTAAATACTCATAATTTTAAACAACGTAAGATATTTTTTTCTAATTTTTTTTTCAGGACAGGTGAGGTCAACACTAGCACCCGATTCGCCTGACAAAGTCATGCCGAGGTTAGTCAAGGGCTCATGACGAGGTTAGTTAACGTTTTTTAACCGTTTTGGCTTTTAGTAGCATGCATTTAAATTTATGAACAAAGTATTTTTCCATACTGCATTTAATCCGTACACACTTGCGTTGACATACACTTGATACTCACATTTTTAGTAAAAACAATTCTTTGATCCTTGCACTTTAGCGCACGCACAATAATTTTTTTAAACAATTCCTTTTCAAAATTTTTGGAACACGTACACAAATCACTTGTATTTTTTTGACTTTTATTTACTCCAACGTGCGCCAGGTATTTTCCTCATCGAAAACATCACGAATTTGAATGAACCGTGAATGAGTGACTCACCGCGGAGTCGCCTACGCTTTCCACGAACCGAGACGTAGGCGGTCGTTCGGCCGCGATCGAACACTTGTTGTGTCGCGGAACACTACGCGGAGTGCAATACTGCTACGTAAAATTCAGCTACGAAGGAGGGGACTCGAACCCGTGCGCTCGCTTCGGAAGTGCGCCGATGACTGAATGTTGCTCAGGCGCACCGGACTACCTGGAGAGCGAAGGAAGGAATGGTTCGCAAACTGTGAACTGCCGAAAATACAGACGCCGCGGTCTTTTATAAACAAGAACCTAACTAGTGGTGTATGGCATCGTGCTTTAAGGCAAATTGCTGGAACTTAATCAAAAATTCCAAATTCGTACCAAAAATTAATTTTTATTAAAGAAGATTCAAGATTTTTTAAATTGGAAAAAAATAAATTTTTGACAATTTTGTAATTCTTGTAAATAATTTGACTTTTTTTATTAAATATTTAAATTGAATTTTTTTTTAAGTTTGAACTTTTTAACTTCCCGTAGGGCAAGTTATAGTAATCGCAAAAAAATCGAAAATAAAAATTTTTGCATTTCTCGACATTTCAAAGGTTTCTGAATATTTTGGCATACCTTAGAAAAAATGAATGTGTGTGTATGTGTGTATGTATGTACGGATACAAATTTTCGTCGACGATTTCGGGAACCGATCAACCGATTTGAATAATTCAAAGAACATTCGATTTGTATCGATAAGGAGACGTGCTGATTAGTTTTTGGCGAAGGCAGGTCTAGCCGTTCCGAAGATACGGGGCAAAAAGTGCCAAAAACGGTAACTCAGTTTTTAAGAGAACGGAGCGTCCGATTTTAATAATTTAAAAAACATTTTACTTGTATTGACAAGGTGAAGAACCGATCAAATTTTCATAAAGGCAGATTTAGCGGTTTTGAAGAGCTAATGAAAAAAGTAAAAAAAAAAGTCATTTGGCGGTCACATATGCACATCAAATTATCAGATATTTTATAGAGATTTTAACAATAAGTATAAATTTGGTTTACATTCCTATGGGTTCCGTACCAATGTTTACGCGTTGGACGGCGACGCGGCGCTTACGCGCTTTGATATTTCGTCTTTATGCAGTTAAAGCAGTTCGATTGCTTTGAAAAAAAGTTTAGATCTTCCAAAATATGTCAAAATAAAGAAAAAAAATTTTTTTTTTCAAAAAAAAATTGAAAAAAAAAAAAGATTTTTTTATTTTAAAAGTAATTTTTTGTCCAATGTATAGTTTCTCAAACATCTTATTTTTTCGAAGTAAAATTTTTTCAAAAATGTTAATTATTTTTAAAAAAATAATAATTTTTGGTACGGGAAGTTCCAGCAATTTGCCTCAAGGCACGATGCCTTAAGACAGAATTCCACTTACAGCTAGTTTTCAAAGCAATCGCGCTACGTCAACTGGGTATACATAAATTATCGAATGTCCAGAAACCTTTGAAACAAAAAGATATATACAAAATTTATGTTAGATTTTTTGCGATGGTTTACCATTAGTAATACCATAGTAATGGGTTTACCATTACTTCTCAAATTTTCTTCAGCTTTAGAAAAATATAGAGTAGAGCGAGGCTTAAAAGTCGGTACGTGAAAAGGTCTACCTGCCAATATCTCAAAAATAAGTAAAGTTAAGTTTTTTTTAACAACAATGTGTGAAGTAAAGAGGAAAAATGTATAATTAGCCATCGTCTTAAATCAAGTGATGTCATATCAAGAGATAAACGATTGAATATTATAACTAATATTTCGTAAAATCCTTTGAAAATTCCATTGGCTGTTCTATTTTACTCCGTCTTTATTGTGAAAAGAGGCAGATGACAAGGTTTTGAAAAATAGTAAAAAAAACTTTTCTATAATTAGGAATTAACTGGAAAATTTACTGAAGATAATACGCTAGTTGTTTGTTTTGTACCTAAAATATGTTGTAATGTAGTTCATTTGGTTTAGACAGCATAATTATTTAAAATCAAATTGAACTTTTGTGCCCCGCCCTACCCTATCGCATCTAATGTGTCAATTTGAAATCGAAACTTGTCACTGCATTATTTGCCAGGCACTTATTAATAATATTCATAATTTTTAAAATGTAAATTCACGACTATAATACAGAAAGGTTATCACTCATCTTTGCATATTTGCATTTGGGAAATATCTCTTTCGTATCGAATAATTCTATATAAGCATATTCCTCCATATTTGAAAGATTGTTAGAACTTTATTAACAAGTACTAGCGGAGTGTCAATTTTAGTCCAAATAAAAATTCGAAACAATCAGGGACAGAAGCCTGTATCTTTAAAAAATAACGCTTCTAAAAAAACCTGGGACGAAAGTGAAAATCTAGGATTGTCCCGGTCAATCCGAAACGTATGGCCTTCTTACTAATAGCATTTAGTTTTTTTTCTGAATTAAAACGAAAAAAAAATTTTTTAAAATATAAGTTTTATTAAATGTGATAATTATGATAACTTTTAATAAAAAAATATTGCGTGTCAATTTTATATGAAAGTTTTCACACGTTGGTCCCCAAAGTTTCTGTATATATATTTTTTTTTTTTGAAAATCACTAATATTAGTCTAAAATTGTCACCAACTATTTATAACACAAATATAAAGTTAAAATATTTGTAAAAAAATCTTATAATTTTATATGCATATATCAAATAATCATTTTATCCTATATTACCAAATCGCCGAGACGACAGCGACTTCACACCAGTACGAATCCAATGATTTTCGAATCAATCAAATCCGTTAATGCGTTCTCCCGAAAATGTGGCCGAAAATTTGTATCCAAACTTACATATCTATATACACACATGAAATCATACATACTGATAACGCCCCCAGACATGCATCAATTTTCTCTAAAGGTTAGAGAATATAACAAAAAAAAATTGAATTTTTTTCAAGTTCTATAACTCATTCTATGGAAAGTTCAAATGTTGTTTTTTTAAACGCAGTAATATTTATAGATTTTAGTATTGATAAAAAAATTTGGAACTAATATGTATGTTAGTACATCAAAGTTCATATAACAAAAGGTTATATAAAAAGTATTTGATAAAAACAAATTGTGATATTGCTTTTATAAGATATAAATATTTATAAAATGTCAATGAAGACATCTTGAATATCGTTGTAGGATATAAAAATAGCAAGAAAAATATTTTCTTACAGGCACAACGTTTTACATATAATTTGATATTTATATTAGAGAAAACGGTTAGGACATACAGTGCTTCTAAAGTTGTTCAAATACTTTACAACATTATTACAAAAAATCTGCTGGAAATTAATTGTTAGAGAATATTATTGATGTTACTTACTTTTATCTAGATAATCCGCCTAACTACATATGTGCATCATAAGTAACAATTATTCTAAAATGCAATTCTAACTGATGCATTACACGTTGTGGTAAACCAATGACTATTTACAACTTTATAGCTTATTTAATAAAGATACTTTTATCTATAAATAACATCTATTACCTTATCTTTTCACGTTTTTTTACATGTTCTCTTTTTTATATATAATATCTGTAGGAACTGGCAAATGTCCAAAATAATAGCTTAATATTTTTAGTATAGATTAAATGAATAATAAAATACAAATCAAAAGTTCTTTCACATTTAACATAAATCAAGTTTTATCGATTTTTAACCAGACATTTCAAAGTTTAAATTTTCAATTACACATGCTGCATATTATACTTGGTGTGAGAAATTTTCACAATAAAAAAGAATGAGTCGAATAATTAGATGTATGTTTCAAAAATAACAGAAAATTGTATAAAATGCATTGTTATTCAATATTTCCCTTTGAATTCTCAAATCGGTTAGATATACCTCTCCCAAAATCCAATTAGTGTTTTTAAACCAATCAAATTTATCAGTACGATTATAATAATTTCTGAATTACTCAAAATCAATGCATTGTATTGTACTGTTTATCCAGTTTCCTTTAAGAGTGACACAGAAATAGTTTTCAAATATACGTACATGTGTAAGTATAGAATTATATTTTTTCGTATACATGTAGTGCTCGCTCCTAAGGTAGCCAAAATTGACATAAAGTCCTATATAATTCTAATTATATATAAATTTAGTATTTTTTAAAATTAATACGCATTCTGAATTAGTGAAATACTATTGAAAAGTGCTTTTTCTATTCAAAAATTGAAAAATTTTCACGTAAAGTCAAAATAGTCAAAAAGCACATTTCAAAAACCTTTACGGCCAAATTCAGTTAAAATGAATCATGCATATTGTTAAAATCTTGACAAAAAATCTAAAAAAAAGTATTTGCATGACTCAAATTCAATCGTTAACTAATTTTCCTTCAAAATGTTTTTAAAAATATTAGCATCACAAATAAATATCAATGCTATTCAATATCAAAACCAAGTAGGTGGTATACTAAATATAAGCGTTCAATTGAATAAAACAAAATATTGCCAAAGTTTATAAATAAAAAAATGATCTTAAATTATAATCGATAAAAAATTGATTATTAATAGCCTAAAATGAATTTTCCCGGTCATGATTGTGAACTGGTCGAGCCGTCTTTTTCCGAAGCAGTTACATCGAATCTTACATTGTATCATCAAAAAGTAGGTCGATTCTCGCAATGGTTTCGAATGCAAACTACTATTTCACCCACAGTTCCAAATACAATTTACAGAAGCTACAAAGCACACATCAAGACCGCTAGGGTCCAGTTGTCTCAGAAGTACTGGTATATGATTCATCCATTTAGCAATTTCAGATGGCATTGGAATCAAATCATGTCAGTGGTTTACATAGTAGCTTATTTCAACATACCTCTTCAAATTATCAATCGGCAGATGTCGCACACCAACATCATACAAATACTTGTAGATCTTCTCTGTTTAACCGATATTGTCATGAATTTTCATACAGGGTTTGTCTATGAAGAAACTAATCAAGTTATAATCCATCGTGGTTTAGTTGCCAAACGTTATTTTGGAACTTATTTTTTTGTTGATTTGCTGAGTAGTATACCGACGTTGGCTACAGAATATACAGCGTCATACGATATGTTCTATATAGATGTTCTAAAAATTCTCAAAGTGTTTCGCATAAAAACATTATCAAACTACCTGAATTCTACAATTATGAAGACGAGACTGGTTTACAACTACACATTCGTAACATTCAGTAAGTTGGCTGTGCAAGCAATTTTCATGTTACATTGGCTTAGCTGCGCATTGATAATTGTGCCTCTAATCCAAGTTCATTATAATGAACAATACATAGCAACATGGATGGGAGATGAAGTAATAAAGCAAGCCGAAGAAGGAAACATAATTCAGTTGTATTTAAACTGCTTTAGAATAACACTTGCTATGATTATAGGAGATTTGAGCTCAGTCAGTCCAGTTATGACGAGCGATGTTATTTTATGCATAATGACAATAATAATCGGGTATGTTTATTTTGCATATGTGCTTGTAATGGTGATCAATTACGTGTTAACAATCAATTCGGCCACGGTCACATATCAAGAAACTATGAATCAGTTGCAAACTTATATGCATCTAAACCACATGCCCGAGCGCATGCAGAGTAAAATTACCACCTACTACGAATATAAATACAACTACAGGTACTTTCCAGAGCATAATATAATGTATATGTTGCCCCAGCATTTAAAAGCAGAGGTTTCTTTACATGCATGTCAAAAATTATTGGAGAGTGTTGAGCTGTTTCACAACTTACCAAAAGAGGTCCTATCCGCTATAACAATTAACATGGAACCAATGATTTTCCTGCCTAATGATGTTTTGGTTCGAGCTGGTAGCCAGGGTACTTGCATGTACTTTTTAGTTTCTGGAACTGTGACCATCATCTCTCCTAATGGAAAGGAAGTTTGTCACCTGCAAGATGGTTCCTATTTTGGCGAAGTGGCACTTCTGAAACGAGACAATAGAAGAGTTGCAAGCGTCATTGCTATTGAATTTTGCGAAGTGTATCGTTTATCAGCACATGATTTTAGGAACAGTGTATTATCACATATCGCACTTGCGGATAAACTAAGAATGGGTGCGTTGGATAGACAAGACTTTACGAGCACTGTTGATAGAATGCGAACGAATATGGTTTAATCAAATTTATTTCTTTCAGTGCAATATAAAATCATTCATAAATCAAATTTGTAAGAACAATAACATACTTGGAATAAATAAGTTTGGGTATTTTTTTATTTCATTTGAATTACAATTAATCTTAATAAAAGACATTCAATAACTGTATATAATTCATATTATATATATATATATATATATATATATATATATATCAAGTGAAAATAATATGTCCGGATTAAAAAGTTTTATTTACTTTATTAACTTGTTGTAGGGTAAGTTATAGTTATTGCAAGAAGTTCAAAATGAAAATTTTTGCATAGACTTCTGAACATTTCAACATATCATAGAAAAAACGGATGTGTGTCTGATCGGATACAAATTTTCGTCGACGATTTCGTGAACATTCGATTAGTATTGACGAGGAGCCGTTCCGAAGATACGGGGCGAAAAGTGCAAAAAATGGAATTTTAATTTTTGAGATAACGGAGCGTCCGGTTTGAATAAATGAAAAAACATTTTATTTGTGTTAACAAAATGAAGAACTGATTTTTGAGAAGGCTGATCTAGTAGTTTCGAAGAAGCAATAAAAAAGGGAAAAAGCCATTTGGCAATCAAAAATAATCATTAGACAAATGCACATTAAATTATCAGATATTTTATAGGGATTTTAAAAATAAGAGTTAGTCTGTGATGGTGCGCTTACGCGCTTCGATATTTCGTCCCCACGATGTTATCGCATCTAGGGTGCGATTACTTTGAAAAAAAAATAAACTTTACAAGATATTATAGAGTATTAAAAAAATCAAATTTTTCAAAAAAAATTGAATCTTTTTAAAAAAAAATTAATTTTTGGTATGAAAAGTAGGGAGAAGTCCCGTAACGCCGGACGGCACCTACCGCCGGACACTCTATTTAACACGTTAAGCGAGAATAAATCTTTTTATTTCAAAATACAAGTGAAAGGGGCGCGGGGGGCACACAGTTGCAGGATCATGCGCCAAGACTCCCCTGTGACGCACAAGACCACGGCGAGAGGAGCCCTTTGCTGTTTTAGGCGCAAAATCATGGTGTCACTTAAATATCAATGGAAGTAATTCTAGTATATTTATGCATTTACATTTGGGTGGCATTCGAAGATTGTTATCCGTAAAATGGTAGAATATTATTATATATTTTAAACAATTTTTGTAGGTACCATCAATTAAACGAGCATGCCTGTCTCTTAGCACCGGACACTAAGTCGTCCCTTAGCGCTGGACAGTAAACAAATTGATATTTCTTGTGAGAATTGACGTAATCTATGCTAATTATTTAATTTTGATCTGTATAAGTTCTAACGGTTACTACATACCCCATTTTCCGTATTTTTTAGTTAAAGAATGAGCTGAGAGCATCGGTGTGGCCCAGCCAAAAGGGTGGATAAATAGTGATTGTTTTTTGCAACATCTATGAATATTTGTCAAACACACATGTGCAGATATTCCAGTGTGTGGTGATGGCTACATATGTGTTCAATGCTGGTTATTTTGAAATGTCCGGTACTAGGTGCCACTTTGTAAAATCATATTTTTTGTTACCAAAGTTTGATTGATAGTATTAATTATTCTTTAGCATATGTTGCGTTTCTGTTAATTTAATTTGATTTCTAACTTTGCTATCTAACATAAGTCATAATTTAATAAACATTTCGTAAAATATTTTTAGATTTATTATAAATAACCTTAGGTGTCCGGCACTCGGGGACTTCCCCCTACCAGAAATTTACCTTAAGACACAATGTCATGCACCACTAGTTAATCGACTGTTACTAAAGTCAAATTTCAGCTACTGTTCTGTTGATCAATTTATAAGTATCTAATATATATTTACAAGACGAGATTTTCCAGCAATTGTCATAAAGGCGCAACACCATACCTCACTAATTAAATTTTACATTATAGAGATGTCGGTGTATTCATTTTCGCGTTCAACATCCAACGTTATCGCATGGCATGTTGTGACTGTTACATGAATTCACTCCGTCGACGAGACGCATTTTATGTAGACTTGTCCTAAATTCGTTGTCATGTAAGCAAGATGGATTGTTCAGAAGCGAAACAAAGAAAATCAGCGATGCATAGGTAATGCATAGGTGTATTGTGACGTGACAATGAATGCACGCGACTGCACTACCGGCAGCAGATGCGCTCGGCTTTGACAGTATTATAAATTGATATGGGCGCGCTTGCATAAGATCAAAAGAATTTGACGTCGCTCTCATCGCGACCGCTGAATTCCTCTTTACCTATGCACGGGCCAGGGGCATCATATTCTATGAAGGTCCGAGCTTCAACGTGCCTATCGGGAAATTGATCGCGATATCTAAACGAATATCATATGTCTATATACATATATGTAACCTGAAGATAACAACATATATATGTAAAGTAAAATCAAGTAAGATGGGTAAAATAATGTATAAAAGTAAGTGAGTAGAATTAGGTAGGATTAAAAGAATAAAATTGAATATGTATTAATTATGATAACAGTAGTCATTAGAAAATATAAAAATAACATCAATTTAAACAAATATGATTATAAAAACCAATAAAATTCTAATTAAGTCGAATCATTCTGTGCTTGCAGTGTTCTGCCTTTATCAAAATGGCATCTAATGTTTCGCATTTTTTCCTGCGTATTTTAAAAATTCAAACTCCTTTTAAAATAAAGATCATTTGTATTAAAGTGATCCCAAATTTCTTTCTTAGTAATCCAAGGTATTGACAAACACAATTGAAATCCTTTTGCCCAGAAGTATTTTCTTTCGCTGTTAGTTTTTTTTTTGGATGAGAGCACTGTTGTTTTATTTACGAGACCTAAATATATTTTTCAAGTATATTTTATTCAATTGTTTTATAAGATGTATTGTTAATTTATGAGATTCAACAGCTTTTTTATATAGCCTCTATGAAAGCTTACAACGTGGGGGGCGTGTAAAGAAAAACAATTGCAGCATTACCCTCGGTAAACAATAAAAATAGTGAATACAGAAGAAAATTAAGTTCAGAAAAGTAATTTTACAAGAGATAAATAAAAGTCATAGTTATTCCAACTCTGCTGATGAATAATTCTGACAAACTACCAGATCAGGGTTATATATAGAGCTATATATTTACAAAATGTACTCCAAAAATTTATATTTTGCATTGGTTGAATAGTATAGCTATTATTTTGTAGAATCCCTCTAAAATTAAAAATGAAACATTGGACCTGTTTGCGCCTTGGTTGTCCCATTTCACATTGCCTATGGGGTAAAAAGGAGCAGTTTTACTGAACATAGTCAGATAGTTATTTGTTTGATACCTATTATTTAGTACAATATAATTGGTTTGGTTTTCACAAAATAATTGTTCAAAGTAAAATTGTGCCTTTGTGGTTCGCGCTACACTATAGGTAGATATAAAAAAAAATTCAAAAGAAAGTGAACAGGTAAAAATACTGTTCAGCAGAGATGATAAAAAAAAAGTAAAATTGAAAGTTAGCAAAGACGATAGTGAGAAAGTAAAATTCAAAAAGTAATTTGCGTTTATTAGCCATCAATTGATTTACATTCTTATTTAAATTTGTGATGATACATGTTCTGTCATACTATCATATAAACTGAGTATGATGAAACCTTGAATAGGCAATTAAATTTGGAAAACTACAGAAACTATTAAATATAGAACTATATATAATGACACGCGGATAATCGAGCACTAATGCAGATAATCTTATTTATCACAAATGAGCATTTATCTATCAACCGTTCACGATACATCAAAGTTATTAAGTATTCTGTTTACATCCATGCGACCGTATAAAACTTTCGTATTTTCGGCAAAATTGTGGGAAATAACTCGGCGAACTTTTCCGCCTTATCTCGGTGTCTTATCAAACGCTTCTACGTAATATCTGACGTTGGCAGAAAAATAGAAGTTACGCAATGCAAACTATGTCGCTTTATGACCTTATACAGATTTCGGTAAGGAGTTTACGCGATATTGGATCATCATGTATGAGATGCTGAGCTGGATAAACTCATTCTACTCTCGACTACTCTCGTATATCTATAGCCGAAAGTAATCTTTTCGTCTTCATATTTCTGTGATGGCACAGGAACTAGAAGCTCAAGAAAATCTTGCAGAGGCTAACACCACTCGTATTACGTGTAAGAGATTTATATTGGGGTACCCAAAAATTTTGCATGCGGAAAGTTGAAAATCATACTCTTTTTCATATTTACTTATCGCTATCACACGAACTAGTAAACTCAGAACTATCCCTACGAGGTTATTCAGAATATTTTATCTCATTCTTGAAAAATCAATATCCGAATATTTATTATATATTAATACATTATTCAAATAAAAATTATATATTCAAAAGGTGCTCGCGGTGAAATGTTACATTATACTCTCACGTGAGAAAATATTTGAATTTAAAAATACGAGTATTCTTGGCATCATATTCTAAAAAATATGATCGTAAAAAGCGTTTTTTAAAAATATCATCTTTGGTTACAGAGCTACATGTTCATACGTTTTTCAATTAGCTATTCCAAATGCAAATAGCAACGATAATAATATGCTACCAGAAAATCTAATGACTACAAAGGTATAACCATTAGAAACCCACCTGTTTATAGACCATACAATTATAAATCATAATCGTGATTTTTACCATTTTTTTTCATTTCAGTTCATAATTCACATACAGTGATACCCCGCTTAGCGCTGTATCGTTTAGTGCCGTTTCTGTTTAGCGCTCTTTTATTTCAACCCAGTTTTTGAAGGAATAAATGTGGAAGATGTCGAAGAAATAATTCAAGAAGCAGCGCAGTCTTTCTCAAGCTCAAGGTATTAACTGAACAAGAGAAAAACAAAAATGTTGACGGCTGTGATTTCGAAGAAGAGCAAAAAGAACTTTCGATGGCGATTGAAAAAAGAAGTTTGTCTACCATAATGGAAATAATGGATCGATTCATTGAAAATGAACCAAATTTTGACAAGATTTCAAAAGTAAGGCGTGGTGTTACAAATGCTTTATCCGTTTATGAAGAACTTTCAACAGAACAACGCACAAGAAAAGGGCAATCAATAATAGATGCATTTGTCAAAAAAAGGCAGAACACTGAAAACGCGGAAGGCTAACTGAAAATGAAGGACTTATAATTTTATATGTTTTTCAAGAATTTTCGTGTTGTTTATTTTTTTGCAAGGAATAATTATGTGGTATTAATTTGGGCTTTAAGAAATAAATGTTTGGTTTTATTTTCATTGAAAAAAAAGTACTTTTTAAATTTCCTAGCCGTCATTACATAACCCCAAAATTTCTATGTAAACATAGCTCCGTTTAGCACTATTTCGCATTACGCTCTACTTTGATGGAACGTACCCCCGCGTTAACGTTGGCATATATTTATTGCCAAAAAAAAATTCATTTTAGATATGATCTCTGTCTCGATGAAAATAATTAATTTAGATAATGTACTCGGTTGAGATGTTGAGAACAAAGATATGATCAAAACATTAAAAATATAGCAATAATGTTATACTTACATTATCATTGCGCAAATTATTATACCTTTTATAATATGTAGATTTCATATTACATTCGACTGTCAAACAATAAAAGATTGTTTGTTATAAACAAATATTTAAGAAATATTATGAAGATACGCTATTCGAAACATCATTTTGCCACGTACATTTCGCGATGTCCATAAATATTTGATTACATTTCCAGTATCGATTCCTTACAACATTAATGAGACAATGAGTTTGACGTGCATCATAGGATATTCAGACTAAAAATATATATTTTATTTTTAACTTTACGCCAAGCAAGCTGAGATAAAGTGATCGTTTATAAGATGTCTACTGAATATTATATTAAAGGAAAATCCATTTCCACTTCTATAAAAAATACACTCATATCCCCAAAAAAATCCCTCTAAGAAATTTAATAATATGCCCAGTTATTCTGTGGATGGAAAAGATACTCGATATATACACTGCCCATGAGTACAATACCATGCACTTGTTGGCCTATTCTACAAGTGGTATCTCAAGTTACTTATATTTTGGATTTTGATGAAATGCTTTGTGATATACCTTTTTTATGAATTATTAATTTTTTGTAGGGTAAACTATAATAATCGCAAAAAAGTCAAAAATAAAACAGGTGGACAGGTTGATAGGCAGACAGATAAAAAGTAGAAAGCAAACAAGTATGCTGGACAAATGGTAGACAGATCGACTGGTCGGCAAGTAGACAAGTAAATAGGTAGAAAAGTAGTCTGATAAACCAGTGAACAAAAATATACAAGTTGAATAATTATATATAAAATTAAACAAGATTTAAATCATCAAGTTATTAAAGAATTTAATATCTCATTGTAAAATTCGAAATTTCACTAAAAAAAGAAGTTTTGAACATTTTTATAATTATAAAATATTAAATTTTTATATCAGATATAAAACAATAAAAATCAATTAGTCAGCAATGAAATGTATTATTTTAAATTTGTAAGATATTGTTAATGTATTATTTTTAATCTGTAAGCATTTTATCATATATTAGAAAGAAGAATATGATAAAAATAAACAAAATTTATTTCGAAAGTTAAATTCATTTTTTGGGGTATAGATTTATAAGTATTTAATGTAGAGTTTTATAATTTACTTAAAATTACGCTTATTATTAAAAATATCCACTAGAAAACTAATAATTTCATGTGTACAGGTCAATGATTACTTCTCAATCTCAAACGCCAATTTCTATCACTTTTTCCTTTATGGGTCTACTTTTTTCAAAAGTTTCATACAGTCAACACGTATAGAATGCTTGTTCAATCACTCTATGAAAAATCTATTTCTACCATTTTCCTCCGCATTTCCAAAACCATTTTATCAAAAAAACTCGAGCTAGCAAATTATGTTCATTAGTATAATACCCAAATAAGTGAAAAAACAGAAAAATATATTTGAATTTATCAAGAAATTTAAAAGTGTTGAGGGTTTTTTTAAATTAGATAAAACAGCATTAATTCAAATTCATAGAAATGTGAACAGGTGAAAAAATAGATCATATTTACCGTCGTAGAGAGTAGATAAAACTTCGTATATATTTTTATTATTTTATTATTTCTGTCTGAACAAATGAATAAATGATTATATATAAATATAAATGTTCAATTGGTATTATCATTCTGTCATTACAAACCTTAAATTGCATTTGCACATAGAAATCCATGTTTATTAATACATGAATTAAATGCAAATAGTATTGTTTGTGGAAAATTTCTATGAATATTATTTATAGCAGCAATAAAATTACAAGTGTATCAATATGCGGTTATTTGAACTACCATCCATTCTAAATTTAAACCTTTAAAGCGAAATTGGTTATTCGAGCATTTAAATCACATAAAATTTTATTCGCAAAATGTTTGATGAGATTGCAAATAACTAAAAAATAACATTTTTCAAATCGCTACCAGAGTAATTGTCTTTTATAAAGTCTATCTTCTCTATTACTATTCTGTATTAATCATTCAAGAACTAGTTCAGTTAACATAAGCTTGAAGCAAAATTTTAAAAATATCCAACTTATACACCACAAAGAAATCATACAACGTTGACAACAAAAGAATAAAATTGCATGATGTTCACTTGTATAGTGGGTTAAGAACCAAATTGAACTAGTGGTGTGTATGGCATCGTGCCTTAAGGCAAATTGCTGGAACTTCCCATACCGTAACAAAATGTTCCAAAAATATTTAATAGATTATTATAAATAAATACTGTAACATTGTCTAATATTTATAAGAATTATATAAACTGAATTGCAAAGTTGAAAATATTCGTTTTAAGTAAGAACTTAAGTCCGAATTACAATTAAAATCTGAATTATTTTCGATATACAAAAAAAATATTCTCTGAAAAAAAAATTTTTTTCGAAAAAAAAAAATTGAAACAATTTTTTTCCAAAAGCAATTATTTTATTAAAACAAGCAGAAAGTTCTTTGAATAATTCAAATCGGACGCTTAGTTCTCTCAAAAAAACTGCTCTTTTTTGCACATTTTGCTCTGTATCTCCGAAACGGCTGGACCTGCCTTTGCCAAAAACTAACCAGCATATCTCCCTATCAATAGGAATCGAATGCTTTTTGAACCATTCAAATCGGTTGATTCATACACCCGAAAACGTGGATGAAAAATTGTATCTATACATACATACATAAACAAACATTCATTTTTTCTGAGGTATGCCAAAATGTTCAGAAACCTTAAAAACGTTAAGAAATGTAAAAATTCTCAATTTCGATTTTTGGACGATTACAATAACTTACTCTACGGGAAGTTAATAATTAGGTACAATATTATTTAATTGAATTGAAATTGTGATTTCATATATGAAATCAATTTATCTGAATTTTATTTTTGAGAGTTATTATTCTATCAACGGTTAAACAACACAAAATTGGTACGTAACCTATAGAAAGACAAACAAACTTTTTAATAAAATCTCTTTAAAATATGTGATGATTTGATGTGCATATGTCTAATGATAATTTAATTATAACTCTTGCCGCCAAATAGCCTTTTTTTACTTTTTTCATTGTATTTTCGTAACCAAATCAGTCTTCCAAATTTTACCAGTTGTCGATTTCCTCAAGAGAATCAAAATGTTTTTTGAATGAATTACTATTTTTGGAACTTTTTGCCTCGTGTCTTTAAAACAGCTGGCCACTGCCGAAAACTGTTAAGCACATCTACCAATCAATAGAAACCGAATGGTTTTTTAGATCAATCTAATCGGTTAATCTGTGTTCTCGTAATCGTCGACGAAAAATTGTAATGTTTAGAAGACTTCGAAACGTATAAAAAAATTATATTCGATTTTTTGCGATTACTATAACCTACCTCACGGAAAGTTATATATCAAGAATAATGTCTGATTTAATAAAATTATGTAATAATTAGAAAAATTGTAACTTAAATGTATCAATTTTCGCCGAAGTATGAAACAAATTTTCCTCTAATGTAATGTGTATCGCTTGAGCCAGGCGCGCCTGCGACAAAAAATGCGCCAATGTCAAACGCATTCAGGCGACTGTGCTCAAAGAGTACGATCTACATCGATAAAAGCTATGAAAACTCAGCTACTAGCACATTCTCTCGGCTGTCCCATTTTCCACTCAATATAAGCCCTCCCTGCAAACGCCCGGACTCGAATAAAGCAAAACAAATGCATAAAACAATGAGAGGGCGATTTATTATTCAGCCGTGGAACGTCATAACAATACAACAGACAGACGACAGTTCAGAACTAATTCAACGTTTCAAACTAAAGACACCAACATTTCCCATTCAGTCGATTTACAACTAGTGATAGAAGTGTCGAGGCAGGGTACTGAAAAATGTATCGAAACCTTAAAAAGTAACGTAATAAAGTATCGATACTCTCTTCAAAATACTTAAAAGCTCTTTAATAAATTAACTGTGACTGATGAATATACTAGTCTTGAAAAGGAAGTGGACAAAATTGTTTGTCACATTTTTTCTTATGTAAGGTCAAATGTAATGTTATATATATTTGTAATTCAAATGTCCCGCCATTACTATTAGTGATGCTGGCAACACTCTTCCCCTACTTAAATTATGTATCCGCCATCTTATATTTATGTTTAGATTGAAGCTATGTAAAATATCTCTCTTCTTGCTGAACCGTTAACCATTTAACATTAAAAATAAACTGAGTAATTTCATCATCAAGGAAGCATTTTTATTAGACCAGGAAGTATCAGCTTTTTGTGTTTGGACGAGTATACTCGTCATGCGTATAAAACTTTGACCAATATCTATTTAGATCGCATTTTTTGAAAAAAGCAAAATATTCACAAATTTCAAGAAATTTAGAATACTTTGAAGCTATGCCGATATAAAATAAATACTTATAAGTGTAATTTTACCTCAAAAACAACATTTTACTTCGACTCTGACGACACAATATTCTGCGCACATTTCAATCAGTGCTCCACAGTAAGTTGATTGAAGATCAAATGTCTAAATCGCAATGCATTATTTTTCTGTATTAAATATTTTGAATAAAAAATATTTTCAATAGTTTCTTTTATGTTGATAATGATAAGAATATTTTATTACTTATATATAATATTTTTAAATTCTTTCTCTTAACAGCTTCGACGCGGGAGTGAATAAAATTTGGGCTTGATTGAAGACGGTACAAAAATGTTATGATGGTTCAATTAATTTTTTTTCCGTACTTTGAACTTGCACGTTGCTTCAACATGGGCGTAATTGCAATTTGGTGGTGATTCGAGGCTAAACGACGGCTATAAATTTTGTCTAAAAGGTTGTAATCTTTTGTATTATACTCATGAATACTTTGAATTTTTTTGTACTCCAGTAGTCTTCACAGAACATGCTATACTAGTAGACCAAAAACTGCGGCCGTTCTGGTAAACATGGTGTAAGCGCCCGGCGCAATGTTTATTAAAAAAGTCAATTAAAAAATCACTACACACGGACACTTAATTACCTCGAAGGACCAGATATAATTTATCATTAGAACGGCTATATCAGACCTTTAAAAATATGTAAGTTAAATAAGTTAGTTAGTTATTAATAGTATTTATTTGTTTGATGTTCACGGTTCAAGTTATGCGTACAGAATGGATAATTTCTTATAACTATCTTAGTACCTAGAGTAGGGTAGAAAATTATTTTATTACAGATTAGAGGGAGTTCAGTATATAGGTAGAGGGAGATGGGTAAATAAAATTTGTGAGGCTCGAACACATGGTTTTGTAGCCATTTTAATTTATTTTTTAATTTTATGTTGCTAATTAGTAAAAATTTAGTTTCATCAATTGCCGTTTTTATTTTAGTTTTGCTTCTCAAACCAAATGGGGTCGTTATGCGGCACGAGGTTCTTAGTATCATTTAGTACGAAATGGTTCTAAATAATACAATAGGTCTAGATCGATATTGCTAATTTTGGTCTTACTAGCTTAAAAGAGGTTAAATACTGCTTTTGTACCTGTCGATATATAGTTTCATTATAATTGTTTTAATATAAATGACTATGCTATTATTTCAAAATTATCATTATTTAGGTAAAAATATCATAGAAACTAGGCTTTAAAAAATATTGTTTCATTACGTAAATAATGATAATACTACATGATAGTAAAATTTTTCGGTTTTTAAGTAATTCAAGGGCGCTGATTCAAAAAATAGTAACAAAATATTACTAATAACTCTATTTTTGAAATCAGATAAGCAGATAAAACTTTTAGTTATATCCTAAACTGCAAAAATCATATGGTGGTAGTTCTCCAAAAATCAAAAACGATTATATTGAAGAAAAATTAAAATAACTGGAATTACTGCAAGTATAAATAAATAGTGTGGGTAGTAGTATTTACGTTAAAATCGAAAATACAAAAATCAAATTTAAAATACTTATTATGAAAAAAAAATACCATAATGAATAAACATTAAAAGGATGGTGCTTTCTCAATATAATAAAAATAGAATGCATTAACGGAAAAATATATTTATTTATATTATGTAACTTATACTTATCATTTACTGTGATATGTAAGAACCAAAATATTGAACATCATTTCTGAAAAATGTATAGCCAATAACAAAAATCAATCGAAGAAGAATGAATATTTTACGCATAAATAAATTTATTTAAATCTATTTCTGTATACAACCTTCGATCTTTTGAGTTTAAAAATTGTGTAAAAACAATGCTTCAAAATTAATTCACTTTCAAAAGAAATCTGAGCCAAAGTTTACATAAAAAGCTTCTGCATTTATTAGTTCATCATTCCGTCCATATATTTTTATTTTGAAATCTGATTTCCATACAAAAACATGAAATATCGTTCCAAGTAAATATGCGTACAGCGTATTCTGAACTTTCGTTGATGTTTTATTTACTCGAGTTTCCGCGCTCGACTCGCGTTCTGGCGTATAACGAGATCTTTCGGTGGCTTATAAGTACGTGCTCGCATACTGGAAAACTTAAATCATAGTACTGAATTGTTTCACGTCGATTTATGTTAAAGCGAGTATGTTCCCTATGTGAAATATTACAAGAAATTCAATTTAGACTTTGTAAAACTATAGATTGTAACTACTACGAGACTACAGGTGTAACTATTTATACTTTATTTCTATTAACAAAGAAGTAACTCTGCTTTGTGCTCATTCACTGTTTGTTTTCCGATACAAGATATAGGAAGATATGGTTTTTGCCAAAACAAACTAAAATAATATATCGCATGCCTGCAAAAACTGAAATGAATGAAACTTGTAACAAGTCAAAAAAGTCAAATTGTCCTGTAAAGCAAAAATAAAAAACTTGTTAGGATTTTGAATGAAATGTAGATTGCTATCTTATGTCAAAACTTTTTTTTATTTCACCATATAATTTCCAACTGTCTTAAGTCGACATCTAGTAAATTTAAAGACAATTATGGCAAAACTAATTATGTGAAAACATGCGGTAACGGTTTCGTATTGTTCATAGTATACATAATCCCCAAAACTCACCCTCATTTTGAATATTTCTATTTTTTATTTAATTAAATTTATTTGTTTGAAATTAACTTATGATCATATTCAAATTATAAAATAATTGATTAAATTGAATTAATACTAATACAAAATCACTTATATAAATGTTAAAGTTCCCAAATATTTTTCAAAGCTATCCAATTCTGAAAATACTTTGATCCAAATCATTTCAATATAGTCAGAACCGAATTTAACCCTGCAAAGACTGCATACTCGTATACAATCAGGATCATAAAAACTTGGGGTTTCTTGTCATTTTCTAGATCAAATAGAATTTGGCTCAGTGCGTTTCTTGGAACATAATTCCAACTGGCAAAATATAGAATGTTCCAAAGCAATTTAATGTGAGCGAATCAAATAATAAACATAAAATAACGAGTCTACTTAGATCTGGAGGTCTCGATGAGATCACATCATGGAGAAACATACTAAAATGTTGGCCCTATCTAATCTTTGGTATAAATGATTATTTTAAGTTTGGAATCATTTTATATAAGATATTATTTATTATCAATGTAAATTATTTTTGTATACTTTTCTAATCATACAATAGACATTTCTTACTGTCAATTCTCATTGTCGCCGAACTCGCATTATAAGAATTTTGACGGGCTGGTCATTTGTTCTATTTATATGAAAGCTTAAATTGCATATGCAAATAATTGTGATAATAAGTTTTAATACCCCCATAAATTAATTCTTTTAGAGAAGTAAATGCAATAAAAATTCTCACTTTCTGTAAGAGTTTAAGTAGATATTTGCCACTGATCAACCAAATTGTTTTTGTTACAATTTCAAAAATGTATGTAAATTATAGTTCAATTTCAAGCTCAATTCTTACTCATAAACTGGTGTATTTTGAGATATCGTAAAACTTTCCAGTAAGTAAGATACTTAGTTAAACTTACTATGTGTCTTGAAGGTTGGAGGTTTAGGAGCCGATTCTGCCGTATAATAGATCATTGTTATGGCAAGACTATGTTATGTGGCAGTTTTCATAAAAAATCGTACTAAATACTGTCAAAAGCCAAGTGGTTGTTGTGCAGTCAGGCGTTTTAGATAGAAAACCTCACCTAGAAAACGCACAAATGTTAAAAAAAACGATATTACAACTTGATCTTTGTGATATGGTTTAATAACATATGAGTAAAGTTGCATTATATATGCAAAACGCCTGAGTAAAAACATGGCATTTTGACTGTATTTAGTAGAATTTTGTATGAAAATTGCCGCGTAACATAGCCTTGCCATAACAACATTGGTCTATTTTATAGCAGAATCGGTCCATTAATTACTATAAATAAGTAAATATGACAACGTAATAATCGTAGTTTTAGATAATATTGAACATTAAAGTTAAATTAACCACACTATCTTGTCTAACCTTCTCCTACATAAAGTTTATTATATTTAGAAATAATTTTTTGTATTATCTACTTCATGATAATGTGCAATTCTAAAATTTTACAAGTGGCATTTGTTATCAAAGCGTGAGCTATATCGCGCCCAAAACTTTAGTCATTCTCCCATTTGTAAATATTTGTTCAAACTAGGTAATGAAATTGATTCTGCCTTAGCAAGATGGAACGGTAGCCTTTAGACACCAATACATTAGCATTCACATCAGTCACTATCACATTCTGGCTTTTTGCTTTTATGCCTAATTTGAACATTATATTTATAATAAAATTTAGTCAAACATAATGCTCACGAATAAAAGATTTATTACCTGCTTTAAATTATTGATTTGATGTGAAAATAGATATCAAAATATTAGTAAATTATCTACATTCATAATATTCTGGGTAAAACTGCATTATCGGCTACACGTATATTTCGAAAACAAATAAGCTTGCATTTTTATTAAAAAAAAAATCCAGAATTTGATACCAAATAATACGCTAGAATCTGCTGAAAATAGTATTGTTTGTATAACATTTTTTTTTAAATGTTATGTGTGTATTATTTGTATAGGGTAGAGCGGGGCTTAAGGGTCCGTGGGTGAAAAATAACAACAACATTTAACAACAATATATGAAGTAGAGGAAAAAAGATGTATAACTAGCCATCACCTTGATTATTAAAACGTCGCTAACAGAGATAACGGGTAATATTTATAATAATATTTATAATATAAATAAATCCATAACAAAAGGAATTTATTTCGTTGTGTTTTTAGTTGTGAGCACCGTTATTTATTTTATGAGACCTTAATATAATATAATTTTTAAGTATACATTATTTAATTGTTAATTTTATATTATACTCAACATTTTTCTTATAAAATCTCACAGTAGTAGGGTAAAAAAGACCAACTAAACCATTTCTTTGGCAAAGGTGTAAAAAATAAAAAATAGTAAAAAAAATAGTAAAACAAGATAAAAAAGCAATCCTACCAAAAATTAATTGCATAAAGAGTTATCCCAAATCTGCTGATGAATGTTTCTGACGAAGTATCAGGTCAAGCTTCTTTACAGTTTATCTCTAAAAAACTGGGAGTTTTACTGAACATAGTCAAACAGTTGTTTGTTTGATATGTTGTGATAATTGGTTTGGTTTTCGCAATATAATTGCTCGAAATCAAATGGAACCGTTGTGCCCCGCCCCATATATATATATATATATATATATATATATATTTAGCTTCATAACCAGTAGTTACTACGTATCAATTATTTACACTGATGTTTCCAATATTATTTAGTTCGTTTGACAAAATATTCGTTTGAACTCAATTTATTAAAGGCGTATTAACAAACATATAACGTAATTAAATACGTGCACCATATTGATTTCCAACTGAAAAATAAAATATTCGAATCAAATATTAAAATTATTATAAAAATATTTGAATTTGACATATGAAAATTATTCATCAATCCGTTATATATGATGTTGATTATGACAAAATTTTGTGTTTTTAGGTCACCTAAAATAAAATATCTAATAGCAAAAAGAGAAAAAAAAATTATGAAATATCCCAATAGAAAGTGCTATATTATATAGTTTTAGTTAGAAAAACACATAAATATAAACGAATTGTATGCCTCTTTAGTGAAAATCACCCGTTGTCAAGAAAATTTATAATTTTTGAAGCTGTATCTGTAGGCATAATAAATTTATGTTTCATAAAAAATTTCAAGTATTGAATTAGCTGTTTCACAAACAAAAATTGATTGCTGCAACACTGCTCGTTCACAGCTTCAGAATAAAGAAAATTGGTTGGCAAATAGAGAAGAAAAGTGCATATACATTCACATATATATATATATATATATATATATATATATATATATATATTATGTATATGTCTACGATGCACGTATGAAATATTTGTAGTGTGCGGCAATTTGCAGCGGTAGCTGTAATTAATATGCAACAACGGCACATATTAATTATTATTTGTGATAGCATGGCAGAGATAACATATTTTCTTCTCGGATAACAGAGCTGTTATGTTGATGTTTAATTAAATTTAACGGATGGTTAGACGAAAAAGCTTTTGAAAAATTTTCTGTAGTTATTACAGATTTTATTTAATGGAACAGTTCATGAAAAGCTTTTGACAAATTTTGTATTGTTAATAAATATTTTAATGAATGAAACTTCAATTATTGACTCCTGTAGTAGTCATAACATATATATATATATATATATATATATATTAATATTATATAAACAGTAAAATGTACGAGTTTTCATAATATTTTTCATATAAATTATATCGATATATAATATAATATATTTTGAAATAAGATTCTTGAAAACTTGGGGCAATTGAGTCAATATTTCTGACTGTGGTCCTAGAAAATATGCACGGTTACGGTTCCAAAGTTTAAATGAACAAAATTAATAAATATTAATCACAATAACGAGAAAATGATCACATCTTCATCAAAGCTCTGGGTTGCACTTAAAAGCTCATAATTTTCATACTGAGATTTTTTTCTGACGGTTATGATCCCATTTCCGAATATTACCCCATTTCGACTTAACGTTGTTTATATGTATATATATATATATATATATATACATATATAGTTTGACTGTGGTTCTGTGAAGCTCCATGACCAGCTTGACTTCAAGCAGTCGTGATACAATTTTCACGTAAAATTATGTATCTGAAATATAATTTCACATCACTATCGGTAATATATCTAATGTAATCTCAACAGAAAGGAAAACAGTTAACCATTGGGTGCCTCCTCAAAACGCTAAGTTAAGGAATTTACAATGTTTTGTTCTGCATAGCTTACAGAACATATAGTTCTGATTATAAAAAAATTAGATATAAAAAAATTATTACTTAATCATAATATAAGAGTAAACAGTAAGTTACTGAATTTGTTCACGAATTATTATCGTTCATCAGAAAATGTACTATCAAATTAATAAATCAATTCGCAACATTAACAAATGTTATTATATATAACAAACGTAGAAGCAAAATTTTAAATAACGATGATCTTTATGTATATATAATATAATGTAGCAAATAATTAGTAATAAATTCAATATGAAGAAATCACATTACATACACATATATAACTATACATATATATATATATATATATATATATATATATATAATAAATAACTGTTATTGAAATTACACTGATGATGAGGCACACTTTAGTCTCGAAACGTTTGTAATAATATAATAAAGTTGTGATAAAAAAATCTGAGTGCTGTTTTGTTCATATTAAACAATTAATATTCGTTCCACTCATATCATAAAATTCTATATATATATATATATATATATATATATATATATATATTTCGTGTTTAATTTAGTTCAACAAGGTTCAGCCGTTGAAAATGTAGAGCAAAGCTGATACGCCCCATGTTACCGAATGATTAATTAATTATTAAAAAAATTAATGTAATCTGTGACCTATTATGTAATTCATTAATAATTTCCAAAGCAAAACGTAATTATATTTGTAAACGGAATATCAATATTTATTTTTAAATTCAAGCTGCCCAAGTGCCCACACAATGATATCTATGCTGGCATACCTTCTAATAACCAAAATTGTTAAACAGCTATTCAAAATAGCGAGCATAAAATTTTTTATAAAAAATATTATTTCGGTCACTGCTAGGTAATAATTTATCATGTTTGGATCATTATCACCTGCTGCTCTACTTTTCAGCAAAATGACATCAATATTTTGAAAAATGACTTGACTATATCTAAGTATATATTAAGTATCTTATCTATTAATATTAGGAAAAAAAGTGTTGTTGACACATATAGCTCAATTTTTATCAAAATTCACTAAAATTTTGGAATGATGTCAACATGTATCAAGTGAATTATCAAAATACATTACAACTGAACATATTGTAATGTTTATCGTTTTAAATATATTGTTTGTGGTTTTTGTGTTAATTTTGCCACACAATTAATATAATATAGATTTATAGTAATGGTTATATTTATGTTTTATAGTTCAAATAATTGTTTTGTTATCTTCAAATGAAGATAGATATTCATACTGTAAATAGGATAGATATTCATTTTATAAAATCATAGAATGTACTTTTTATATTAAATGAGATAAAAATCTAATAAAAATAAAAACAAACGATTTATCGTGAATACATAAACTTGGCAAGAATTTCAATCACAAAATACGAATAACATCAATATCAATATTTTCAACGCACACACTGAAAAAATAATCCATTCAAAAAAAATGGCATTTTTAGTTCACAAATATAATATAATAGTTATTTTCTTAATAATATTTGTTGCGGTACGCGTAGATTTTAAATTTTAATTCGTTTATTAAATAACTGCTCATAGAATAGATTCTTGAAATCATAAGAAATCGAACATATTATTTTAACCTATTTCTTCTAGAATAGATTTGAAGACCTGTAGCCCTTTGGCATACCCTAAAAATATAGATGTGAGTGAAAAGAATGTATCTATGTAAGTATTTATATGATTCAAATAATTCAAAGTTATATCAAAACTATAAATTAATCATAATTTGTAACAATAATAAGAATTTATTTGTTTTTAGGAAGACAATGATTTCGAACATGTAGAACCAGAACAAATGTAAAATATACCCAATAGTCAAAAATGATTATTTGGTATATATGTAAAAAATTCGGAATTTTTCCACATATTTCAATATGCATAATTTTTTTTTAAATATATTTAAACACAGAATGTACCAGTCATTTTTGGTGATTTTAAATTTTGTTCGTTTAGTTATTTTTCAATGATTCTCACTGTATAATAAGATAATATACTCCCAACACTTAATAATTCATTTGTTTCATATTAATTAGGGAAATATTTATAATTAGCATATTCAAAGAAATAAATATTCTTAGTTTCATTAATATACAATCTATTAATGAAACCACAAAGATGACATTTGATTTTCTATAGTTGTGGTTTATTAGACAATTTAATTCCATGATTACAATTCATATTATTAAATTATTATAATGCGTTTGTAAAAACCATAGTGCGGTAATCTTTTAAACCGGAGTTTGTGGCAGATTAAAATCAATTGTTACTAGCTTTCTGGGAAAATTAAAGTCTATTTTACAATCATTTATTACAGATGTTATAAGCTAATCAGCTTCAGCAATTAATAAATAATAATGATAATGTGCTTAATATATATATATATATATATATATATATATATATATATATATATATATGTATGTATATATATATATATATAACAAATGTATTCTGAGTGGATATAGATATAAATTTAGAAATATGAACAAACAACACTCTTTTTTGCACTAATTTATTAAATAATAATTTTCACAAACGTTTCGAGACTAGGTTTGTCTCATCATCAGTGTGTTATAATTTAAAATTTAAAATATGGAAACCTAAATTAGCATTATGTGTTTTCCGATACACGTTGTTCGAAAATATAATTAAATGAGTATTTAGAACAACGTGTAACGTGAAAACACATAATGCTAATTTAGGTTAGGTTAGGTGAAAATTATTATTTAATAAAATAGTGCAATAAAGAGTGTTGTTTGTTCATATTTCCAAATTAATATATATATATATATATATATATATATATATATATTTATGTGCGTGTGTATACATAAGTTCCTATATATAAGTAGAAATAGGGTAGAGCGAAACGTAAAAGACCGCGGGTAAAAAGGTCCATAACCAATATCATAAAAATAAGCAAAGTTAGAAATTTTAACAACAATATTTGAAAGTAGAGGACAAAACATGTATAACCAGCCAACACATTGATTCTCACGACTTCGCTATCAGGAAATAAACGGCAAGTCAAATTCGACCTTTGTGCCCCGCACTACTCTATTTTACTTTCATATTTGATTTTAAAGTACAACTAAAGAAATATTTCATTATAATAAATAAAATATTTTATAATAAGAAGGAGATGCATTATATTCGTTTAAAGCATACTAATTGATGTTACAGAATCATTTTCAGTTCGATATCCAAGAAAATCACTTTCATAATATTAATTATTTTAAATTTCTAGTTCTTCTTTAACTAATGATACGTTCTCAATATAAATGTATTATAATTAAGTTTGAATATGTTTCACTTAAACTGTCGTTACCAATGATAAAAACAACGTCACAACCTAAACTAAACTAATCAGTTGCACAGAACTGAACACAATAAACTAACTTTCCGAGCTTTGTTCCAGATTTCAATAATTGTTCAATTATTTCAATTGATGTCATTCAATTATTCGCATCGGCGTGGTTTCGAGACTTCGGGCTATGAAAGGAATGTCGTGACAAATACTGAAGTTAATTGAGATACCGTAAAGCTGGTTTTCATTGTGCGTGTTTTAGGATGGACCCGAGACTTCGCCGGATTGCCCGAAGTGTCGCTGACCGCACAATAAAAGCTCTGGTCGACGTTACATGCCGCCAGTTGAGCTTTTCTTGATTAGGAGGCTTTTTCCTGACAATACTGCTATCAAGCAATGGGTTTAAAATTAGAGTAATCGACGGGACAACTATATAATCATTACGTAACACGGACAGGGACTAAAAGGCGAGGAGGTGGCTCTGCCGTTTAACACGATTCTAGAGTGCTTGGGTCTGTGATTCATCAAACAAAAAATTTGAAAACTAAACCAGTTGTAAATGGTAATTTGCCCTGAGGATTGCTAACCTATTGTAAACAGTAGGAACTGAAATTTAGTGACTTTTAAACAGTGGCGGATCCAGGGGGAGGGTCACGGGGATCATGACCCCCCCCCTGAGCTTGTCTTAAGACTTAGATAGAACACTAATTCAGCAATAAAATTACTTCATAATGATTGTATTTATGTATTTTGTTTCCAAACACATTTATATAATTTCAATATGTAATTTATTATAGACGAACGATTTTCTAATCGTATTGCGAATATATGTTCTATACATAATTTAATTTTGTGACCCCCCCCTGGCGTCGAAGCTGGATCCGCCACTGCTTTTAAAGTTATAATTTTCTTATATATACTCATATTTCAACAGCAATCAGAACATTACGTCCTGTATGCTATTGGGCTGAAACTTCTTGCGTCGTTACATCGGTTGCATAGTCCTGGCATATTATATTATATTAACTTACTTTAATATTTTTATAGATGGCAATCCATACATATTTTAATATTAGAATTGTTCTAATAAGATCTTTTTGTTTAATTTGATGCAGCAATGTCCAGGAAGGGTTTTTTCACTTGCAAGCATGTTCAAAGTCTATATTTTCAAGTAAAAATTGATATCACTGGTGCTCGATATTGGGGTTCTTCATGATGGGCATCGACCCGCGATCCACCTAATTGCAAATCCATGCGCTAACCACTCCACCACGAGACCCCAAAATTTGAAAATTATGACAATAGCATTTTGAAATTTTAACGCGGCCTATTATTCAAAACTATAATATAATAAATGTTTATAGAACCATTTATTGTAGGGCTATAATGTATTAGAATGTTCGGTTAGACAATAAACTTTATCAATATGCAAAGTTTTATTGAAATAGCTAAAAAATTTTCGGCATTTATGTCCTGGCTGACCTTTACCACAAAGTAATGAACACTTCCTCAAATAATATGTTACTAACAGTTTTTGAGTTTTTCAAAAGCGTTTCAGCATTTTTAGCAAAAACAAATATTTTTCTCTTCTCTGCTGTTTCTATGGAAAAATTTAGATTAATTAGGAATTTAGAATAGTTTTTAAATTTGGAAATTTTTAGGTTAAGAAAGAATTATAATATTTTTGAAATGAGTGCAGCCGTTTTTGAGAAAACAGCGGCGAAAGATCAAGTTTTGGCTCACATACATACACATACTTTTTCCAATTTCAATTCATTATATATAGTTTTATTAAACCTTTTGTCTCAATGCAGTTTTCAATAAAAATACCAAAATATTATTAATATACACACATGTACATTACAATCCTGGGTGTGAGGTATAACATAGTGCCAAATATTTACAATTGTTTATGTTAACCGCAAACATTACACCCGAAAGCACAAATACGTTGAATATTAATAAAAACAAAAGCTATATAAATTATGTGCTTCGCAGATTCCGCATGCGCTAATAAAATTATTATTATGACCATCTATTAAATTCTAACTTTATGATATTTTAATAGACAAGCATATAAAGTTTAATAACAAACTCCAATATGCGTAAAATAGAACTAAATGCGTAAATTTTACAATAAATGTCAATTAATAGAGAGTAATAACACGATCATATTATATTTCACTCTCTTATCATCAATATTATACAATGCTTTAATATTTACAATAATGTATAACAAAA
>NW_020538040.1:40509461-40528412 GCF_003426905.1 Ctenocephalides felis | reverse complement strand
TTTAAAAAATATTGTTTCATTACGTAAATAATGATAATACTACATGATAGTAAAATTTTTCGGTTTTTAAGTAATTCAAGGGCGCTGATTCAAAAAATAGTAACAAAATATTACTAATAACTCTATTTTTGAAATCAGATAAGCAGATAAAACTTTTAGTTATATCCTAACTGCAAAAATCATATGGTGGTAGTTCTCCAAAATCAAAAACGATTATATGAAGAAAAATTAAAATAACTGGAATTACTGCAAGTATAAATAAATAGTGTGGGTAGTAGTATTTACGTTAAAACGAAAATACAAAAATCAAATTTAAAATACTTATTATGAAAAAAAATACCATAATGAATAAACATTAAAAGGATGGTGCTTTCTCAATATAATAAAAATAGAATGCATTAACGGAAAAATATATTTATTTATTTATGTAACTTATACTTATCATTTACTGTGATATGTAGAACCAAAATATTGAACATCATTTCTGAAAAATGTATAGCCAATAACAAAAATCAATCGAAGAAGAATGAATATTTTACGCATAAATAAATTTATTTAAATCTATTTCTGTATACAACCTTCGATCTTTTGAGTTTAAAAATTGTGTAAAAACAATGCTTCAAAATTAATTCACTTTCAAAAGAAATCTGAGCCAAAGTTTACATAAAAAGCTTCTGCATTTATTAGTTCATCATTCCGTCCATATATTTTTTTTGAAATCTGATTTCCATACAAACATGAAATATCGTTCCAAGTAAATATGCGTACAGCGTATTCTGAACTTTCGTTGATGTTTTATTTACTCGAGTTTCCGCGCTCGACTCGCGTTCTGGCGTATAACGAGATCTTTCGGTGGCTTATAAGTACGTGCTCGCATACTGGAAAACTTAAATCATAGTACTGAATTGTTTCACGTCGATTTATGTTAAAGCGAGTATGTTCCCTATGTGAAATATTACAAGAAATTCAATTTAGACTTTGTAAAACTATAGATTGTAACTACTACGAGACTACAGGTGTAACTATTTATACTTTATTTCTATTAACAAAGAAGTAACTCTGCTTTGTGCTCATTCACTGTTTGTTTTCCGATACAAGATATAGGAAGATATGGTTTTTGCCAAAACAAACTAAAATAATATATCGCATGCCTGCAAAAACTGAAATGAATGAAACTTGTAACAAGTCAAAAAGTCAAATTGTCCTGTAAAGCAAAAATAAAAAACTTGTTAGGATTTTGAATGAAATGTAGATTGCTATCTTATGTCAAAACTTTTTTTTATTTCACCATATAATTTCCAACTGTCTTAAGTCGACATCTAGTAAATTTAAAGACAATTATGGCAAAACTAATTATGTGAAAACATGCGGTAACGGTTTCGTATTGTTCATAGTATACATAATCCCCAAAACTCACCCTCATTTTGAATATTTCTATTTTTTATTTAATTAAATTTATTTGTTTGAAATTAACTTATGATCATATTCAAATTATAAAATAATTGATTAAATTGAATTAATACTAATACAAAATCACTTATATAAATGTTAAAGTTCCCAAATATTTTTCAAAGCTATCCAATTCTGAAAATACTTTGATCCAAATCATTTCAATATAGTCAGAACCGAATTAAACCCCTGCAAAGACTGCATACTCGTATACAATCAGGATCATAAAAACTTGGGGTTTCTTGTCATTTTCTAGATCAAATAGAATTTGGCTCAGTGCGTTTCTTGGAACATAATTCCAACTGGCAAAATATAGAATGTTCCAAAGCAATTTAATGTGAGCGAATCAAATAATAAACATAAAATAACGAGTCTACTTAGATCTGGAGGTCTCGATGAGATCACATCATGGAGAAACATACTAAAATGTTGGCCCTATCTAATCTTGGTATAAATGATTATTTTAAGTTTGGAATCATTTTATATAAGATATTATTTATTATCAATGTAAATTATTTTGTATACTTTTCTAATCATACAATAGACATTTCTTACTGTCAATTCTCATTGTCGCCGAACTCGCATTATAAGAATTTTGACGGGCTGGTCATTTGTTCTATTTATATGAAAGCTTAAATTGCATATGCAAATAATTGTGATAATAAGTTTTAATACCCCCATAAATTAATTCTTTTAGAGAAGTAAATGCAATAAAAATTCTCACTTTCTGTAAGAGTTTAAGTAGATATTTGCCACTGATCAACCAAATTGTTTTTGTTACAATTTCAAAAATGTATGTAAATTATAGTTCAATTTCAAGCTCAATTCTTACTCATAAACTGGTGTATTTTGAGATATCGTAAAACTTTCCAGTAAGTAAGATACTTAGTTAAACTTACTATGTGTCTTGAAGGTTGGAGGTTTAGGAGCCGATTCTGCCGTATAATAGATCATTGTTATGGCAAGACTATGTTATGTGGCAGTTTTCATAAAAAATCGTACTAAATACTGTCAAAAGCCAAGTGGTTGTTGTGCAGTCAGGCGTTTTAGATAGAAAACCTCACCTAGAAAACGCACAAATGTTAAAAAAAACGATATTACAACTTGATCTTTGTGATATGGTTTAATAACATATGAGTAAAGTTGCATTATATATGCAAAACGCCTGAGTAAAAACATGGCATTTTGACTGTATTTAGTAGATTTTGTATGAAAATTGCCGCGTAACATAGCCTTGCCATAACAACATTGGTCTATTTTATAGCAGAATCGGTCCATTAATTACTATAAATAAGTAAATATGACAACGTAATAATCGTAGTTTTAGATAATATTGAACATTAAAGTTAATTAACCACACTATCTTGTCTAACCTTCTCCTACATAAAGTTTATTATATTTAGAAATAATTTTTTGTATTATCTACTTCATGATAATGTGCAATTCTAAAATTTTACAAGTGGCATTTGTTATCAAAGCGTGAGCTATATCGCGCCCAAAACTTTAGTCATTCTCCCATTTGTAAATATTTGTTCAAACTAGGTAATGAAATTGATTCTGCCTTAGCAAGATGGAACGGTAGCCTTTAGACACCAATACATTAGCATTCACATCAGTCACTATCACATTCTGGCTTTTTGCTTTTATGCCTAATTTGAACATTATATTTATAATAAAATTTAGTCAAACATAATGCTCACGAATAAAAGATTTATTACCTGCTTTAAATTATTGATTTGATGTGAAAATAGATATCAAAATATTAGTAAATTATCTACATTCATAATATTCTGGGTAAAACTGCATTATCGGCTACACGTATATTTCGAAAACAAATAAGCTTGCATTTTTATTAAAAAAAAATCCAGAATTTGATACCAAATAATACGCTAGAATCTGCTGAAAATAGTATTGTTTGTATAACATTTTTTTTTTAAATGTTATGTGTGTATTATTTGTATAGGGTAGAGCGGGGCTTAAGGGTCCGTGGGTGAAAAATAACAACAACATTTAACAACAATATATGAAGTAGAGGAAAAAAGATGTATAACTAGCCATCACCTTGATTATTAAAACGTCGCTAACAGAGATAACGGGTAATATTATAATAATATTTATAATATAAATAAATCCATAACAAAAGGAATTTATTTCGTTGTGTTTTTAGTTGTGAGCACCGTTATTTATTTTATGAGACCTAATATAATATAATTTTTAAGTATACATTATTTAATTGTTAATTTTATATTATACTCAACATTTTTCTTATAAAATCTCACAGTAGTAGGGTAAAAAAGACCAACTAAACCATTTCTTTGGCAAAGGTGTAAAAAATAAAAAATAGTAAAAAAATAGTAAAACAAGATAAAAAAGCAATCCTACCAAAAATTAATTGCATAAAGAGTTATCCCAAATCTGCTGATGAATGTTTCTGACGAAGTATCAGGTCAAGGTTCTTTACAGTTTATCTCTAAAAAACTGGGAGTTTTACTGAACATAGTCAAACAGTTGTTTGTTTGATATGTTGTGATAATTGGTTTGGTTTTCGCAATATAATTGCTCGAAATCAAATGGAACCGTTGTGCCCCGCCCCATATATATATATATATATATATATATATATATATATATATTTAGCTTCATAACCAGTAGTTACTACGTATCAATTATTTACACTGATGTTTCCAATATTATTTAGTTCGTTTGACAAAATATTCGTTTGAACTCAATTTATTAAAGGCGTATTAACAAACATATAACGTAATTAAATACGTGCACCATATTGATTTCCAACTGAAAAATAAAATATTCGAATCAAATATTAAAATTATTATAAAAATATTTGAATTTGACATATGAAAATTATTCATCAATCCGTTATATATGATGTTGATTATGACAAAATTTTGTGTTTTTAGGTCACCTAAAATAAAATATCTAATAGCAAAAGAGAAAAAAAAATTATGAAATATCCCAATAGAAAGTGCTATATTATATAGTTTTAGTTAGAAAAACACATAAATATAAACGAATTGTATGCCTCTTTAGTGAAAATCACCCGTTGTCAAGAAAATTTATAATTTTTGAAGCTGTATCTGTAGGCATAATAAATTTATGTTTCATAAAAAATTTCAAGTATTGAATTAGCTGTTTCACAAACAAAAATTGATTGCTGCAACACTGCTCGTTCACAGCTTCAGAATAAAGAAAATTGGTTGGCAAATAGAGAAGAAAAGTGCATATACATTCACATATATATATATATATATATATATATATATATATATATATATTATGTATATGTCTACGATGCACGTATGAAATATTTGTAGTGTGCGGCAATTTGCAGCGGTAGCTGTAATTAATATGCAACAACGGCACATATTAATTATTATTTGTGATAGCATGGCAGAGATAACATATTTTCTTCTCGGATAACAGAGCTGTTATGTTGATGTTTAATTAAATTTAACGGATGGTTAGACGAAAAAGCTTTTGAAAAATTTTCTGTAGTTATTACAGATTTTAATTAATGGAACAGTTCATGAAAAGCTTTTGACAAATTTTGTATTGTTAATAAATATTTTAATGAATGAAACTTCAATTATTGACTCCTGTAGTAGTCATAACATATATATATATATATATATATATATATATATATATATATATATTAATATTATATAAACAGTAAAATGTACGAGTTTTCATAATATTTTTCATATAAATTATATCGATATATAATATAATATATTTTGAAATAAGATTCTTGAAAACTTGGGGCAATTGAGTCAATATTTCTGACTGTGGTCCTAGAAAATATGCACGGTTACGGTTCCAAAGTTTAAATGAACAAAATTAATAAATATTAATCACAATAACGAGAAAATGATCACATCTTCATCAAAGCTCTGGGTTGCACTTAAAAGCTCATAATTTTCATACTGAGATTTTTTTCTGACGGTTATGATCCCATTTCCGAATATTACCCCATTTCGACTTAACGTTGTTTATATGTATATATATATATATATATATATACATATATAGTTTGACTGTGGTTCTGTGAAGCTCCATGACCAGCTTGACTTCAAGCAGTCGTGATACAATTTTCACGTAAAATTATGTATCTGAAATATAATTTCACATCACTATCGGTAATATATCTAATGTAATCTCAACAGAAAGGAAAACAGTTAACCATTGGGTGCCTCCTCAAAACGCTAAGTTAAGGAATTTACAATGTTTTGTTCTGCATAGCTTACAGAACATATAGTTCTGATTATAAAAAAATTAGATATAAAAAATTATTACTTAATCATAATATAAGAGTAAACAGTAAGTTACTGAATTTGTTCACGAATTATTATCGTTCATCAGAAAATGTACTATCAAATTAATAAATCAATTCGCAACATTAACAAATGTTATTATATATAACAAACGTAGAAGCAAAATTTTAAATAACGATGATCTTTATGTATATATAATATAATGTAGCAAATAATTAGTAATAAATTCAATATGAAGAAATCACATTACATACACATATATAAGTGTTAAATATATATATATATATATATATATATATATATATATATAACTATACATATATATAACTATACATATATAAATAACTGTTATTGAAATTACACTGATGATGAGGCACACTTTAGTCTCGAAACGTTTGTAATAATATAATAAAGTTGTGATAAAAAAATCTGAGTGCTGTTTTGTTCATATTAAACAATTAATATTCGTTCCACTCATATCATAAAATTCTATATATATATATATATATATATATATATATATATATATATAATTTCGTGTTTAATTTAGTTCAACAAGGTTCAGCCGTTGAAAATGTAGAGCAAAGCTGATACGCCCCATGTTACCGAATGATTAATTAATTATTAAAAAAATTAATGTAATCTGTGACCTATTATGTAATTCATTAATAATTTCCAAAGCAAAACGTAATTATATTTGTAAACGGAATATCAATATTTATTTTTAAATTCAAGCTGCCCAAGTGCCCACACAATGATATCTATGCTGGCATACCTTCTAATAACCAAAATTGTTAAACAGCTATTCAAAATAGCGAGCATAAAATTTTTTATAAAAAATATTATTTCGGTCACTGCTAGGTAATAATTTATCATGTTTGGATCATTATCACCTGCTGCTCTACTTTTCAGCAAAATGACATCAATATTTTGAAAAATGACTTGACTATATCTAAGTATATATTAAGTATCTTATCTATTAATATTAGGAAAAAAAGTGTTGTTGACACATATAGCTCAATTTTTATCAAAATTCACTAAAATTTTGGAATGATGTCAACATGTATCAAGTGAATTATCAAAATACATTACAACTGAACATATTGTAATGTTTATCGTTTTAAATATATTGTTTGTGGTTTTTGTGTTAATTTTGCCACACAATTAATATAATATAGATTTATAGTAATGGTTATATTTATGTTTTATAGTTCAAATAATTGTTTTGTTATCTTCAAATGAAGATAGATATTCATACTGTAAATAGGATAGATATTCATTTTATAAAATCATAGAATGTACTTTTTATATTAAATGAGATAAAAATCTAATAAAAATAAAAACAAACGATTTATCGTGAATACATAAACTTGGCAAGAATTTCAATCACAAAATACGAATAACATCAATATCAATATTTTCAACGCACACACTGAAAAAATAATCCATTCAAAAAAAATGGCATTTTTAGTTCACAAATATAATATAATAGTTATTTTCTTAATAATATTTGTTGCGGTACGCGTAGATTTTAAATTTTAATTCGTTTATTAAATAACTGCTCATAGAATAGATTCTTGAAATCATAAGAAATCGAACATATTATTTTAACCTATTTCTTCTAGAATAGATTTGAAGACCTGTAGCCCTTTGGCATACCCTAAAAATATAGATGTGAGTGAAAAGAATGTATCTATGTAAGTATTTATATGATTCAAATAATTCAAAGTTATATCAAAACTATAAATTAATCATAATTTGTAACAATAATAAGAATTTATTTGTTTTTAGGAAGACAATGATTTCGAACATGTAGAACCAGAACAAATGTAAAATATACCCAATAGTCAAAAATGATTATTTGGTATATATGTAAAAAATTCGGAATTTTTCCACATATTTCAATATGCATAATTTTTTTTTAAATATATTTAAACACAGAATGTACCAGTCATTTTTTGGTGATTTTAAATTTTGTTCGTTTAGTTATTTTTCAATGATTCTCACTGTATAATAAGATAATATACTCCCAACACTTAATAATTCATTTGTTTCATATTAATTAGGGAAATATTTATAATTAGCATATTCAAAGAAATAAATATTCTTAGTTTCATTAATATACAATCTATTAATGAAACCACAAAGATGACATTTGATTTTCTATAGTTGTGGTTTATTAGACAATTTAATTCCATGATTACAATTCATATTATTAAATTATTATAATGCGTTTGTAAAAACCATAGTGCGGTAATCTTTTAAACCGGAGTTTGTGGCAGATTAAAATCAATTGTTACTAGCTTTCTGGGAAAATTAAAGTCTATTTTACAATCATTTATTACAGATGTTATAAGCTAATCAGCTTCAGCAATTAATAAATAATAATGATAATGTGCTTAATATATATATATATATATATATATATATATATATATATATATATGTATATATATATATATATATATATATATAACAAATGTATTCTGAGTGGATATAGATATAAATTTAGAAATATGAACAAACAACACTCTTTTTTGCACTAATTTATTAAATAATAATTTTCACAAACGTTTCGAGACTAGGTTTGTCTCATCATCAGTGTGTTATAATTTAAAATTTAAAATATGGAAACCTAAATTAGCATTATGTGTTTTCCGATACACGTTGTTCGAAAATATAATTAAATGAGTATTTAGAACAACGTGTAACGTGAAAACACATAATGCTAATTTAGGTTAGGTTAGGTGAAAATTATTATTTAATAAAATAGTGCAATAAAGAGTGTTGTTTGTTCATATTTCCAAATTAATATATATATATATATATATATATATATATATTTATGTGCGTGTGTATACATAAGTTCCTATATATAAGTAGAAATAGGGTAGAGCGAAACGTAAAAGACCGCGGGTAAAAAGGTCCATAACCAATATCATAAAAATAAGCAAAGTTAGAAATTTTAACAACAATATTTGAAAGTAGAGGACAAAACATGTATAACCAGCCAACACATTGATTCTCACGACTTCGCTATCAGGAAATAAACGGCAAGTCAAATTCGACCTTTGTGCCCCGCACTACTCTATTTTACTTTCATATTTGATTTTAAAGTACAACTAAAGAAATATTTCATTATAATAAATAAAATATTTTATAATAAGAAGGAGATGCATTATATTCGTTTAAAGCATACTAATTGATGTTACAGAATCATTTTCAGTTCGATATCCAAGAAAATCACTTTCATAATATTAATTATTTTAAATTTTCTAGTTCTTCTTTAACTAATGATACGTTCTCAATATAAATGTATTATAATTAAGTTTGAATATGTTTCACTTAAACTGTCGTTACCAATGATAAAAACAACGTCACAACCTAAACTAAACTAATCAGTTGCACAGAACTGAACACAATAAACTAACTTTCCGAGCTTTGTTCCAGATTTCAATAATTGTTCAATTATTTCAATTGATGTCATTCAATTATTCGCATCGGCGTGGTTTCGAGACTTCGGGCTATGAAAGGAATGTCGTGACAAATACTGAAGTTAATTGAGATACCGTAAAGCTGGTTTTCATTGTGCGTGTTTTAGGATGGACCCGAGACTTCGCCGGATTGCCCGAAGTGTCGCTGACCGCACAATAAAAGCTCTGGTCGACGTTACATGCCGCCAGTTGAGCTTTTCTTGATTAGGAGGCTTTTTCCTGACAATACTGCTATCAAGCAATGGGTTTAAAATTAGAGTAATCGACGGGACAACTATATAATCATTACGTAACACGGACAGGGACTAAAAGGCGAGGAGGTGGCTCTGCCGTTTAACACGATTCTAGAGTGCTTGGGTCTGTGATTCATCAAACAAAAAATTTGAAAACTAAACCAGTTGTAAATGGTAATTTGCCCTGAGGATTGCTAACCTATTGTAAACAGTAGGAACTGAAATTTAGTGACTTTTAAACAGTGGCGGATCCAGGGGGAGGGTCACGGGGATCATGACCCCCCCCCCTGAGCTTGTCTTAAGACTTAGATAGAACACTAATTCAGCAATAAAATTACTTCATAATGATTGTATTTATGTATTTTGTTTCCAAACACATTTTATAATTTCAATATGTAATTTATTATAGACGAACGATTTTCTAATCGTATTGCGAATATATGTTTTATACATAATTTAATTTTGTGACCCCCCCCTGGCGTCGAAGCTGGATCCGCCACTGCTTTTAAAGTTATAATTTTCTTATATATACTCATATTTCAACAGCAATCAGAACATTACGTCCTGTATGCTATTGGGCTGAAACTTCTTGCGTCGTTACATCGGTTGCATAGTCCTGGCAGAATTATATTATATTAACTTACTTTAATATTTTTATAGATGGCAATCCATACATATTTTAATATTAGAATTGTTCTAATAGAGCTTTTTGTTTAATTTGATGCAGCAATGTCCAGGAAGGGTTATTTTCACTTGCAAGCATGTTCAAAGTCTATATTTTCAAGTAAAAATTGATATCACTGGTGCTCGATATTGGGGTTCTTCATGATGGGCATCGAACCTGCGATCCATCTAATTGCAAATCCACGCGCTAATCACTCCACCACAAGACTCCAAAATTTTAAAATTATAACAATAGTATTTTGAAATTTTAACGCGGCCTATTATTCAAAACTATAATAAATTTTTATAAAACCATTTATTGTAGGGCTATAATATATTATAATGTTCGGTTAGACAATAAACTTTATCAATATGCAAAGTTTCATTGAAATAGCTAAAAAATTTTCGGCAATTTATGTCCTGGCTGACCTTTACCACAAAGTAATGAACACTTCCTCAAATAATATGTTACTAACAGTTTTTGAGTTTTCAAAAGCGTTTCAGCATTTTTAGCAAAAACAAATATTTTGAACTTCTCTGCTGTTTCTATGGAAAAATTTAGATTAATTAGGAATTTAGAATAGTTTTTAAATTTGGAAATTTTTAGGTTAAGAAAGAATTATAATATTTTTGAAATGAGTGCAGCCGTTTTTGAGAAAACAGCGGCGAAAGATCAAAGTTTGGCTCACATACATACACATACTTTTTCCAATTTCAATTCATTATATATAGTTTTATTTAAACCTTTGTCTCAATGCAGTTTTCAATAAAAATACCAAAATATTATTAATATACACACATGTACATTACAATCCTGGGTGTGAGGTATAACATAGTGCCAAATATTTACAATTGTTTATGTTAACCGCAAACAATTACACCCGAAAGCACAAATACGTTGAATATTAATAAAAACAAAAGCTATATAAATTATGTGCTTCGCAGATTCCGGCATGCGCTAATAAAAATTATTATTATGACCATCTATTAAATTCTAACTTTATGATATTTTAATAGACAAGCATATAAAGTTTAATAACAAACTCCAATATGCGTAAAATAGAACTAAATGCGTAAATTTTACAATAAATGTCAAATTAATAGAGAGTAATAACACGATCATATTATATTTCACTCTCTTATCATCAATATTATACAATGCTTTAATATTTACAATAATGTATAACAAAACGATTACAATAAACTACTAGTGTATGATATTGCCATTATGAAAAATTACTAGCTTATATTAAAAACGTTAGTATTTTGGGACAACAATCAATAATGGTATAAAATTGAAATTTATTTTGGTAAATATAATTTTTATTTTATCATTATCTAGAAAATTCAACCGTCATAATGAAAAACGTATAGTTGAAATCAATTTTATACGCAAGATATTAGTTTATATGTTGTAAGCACTACTATTCGAATATCTAAACTAAAATTCTGAAGTTCACTCTTTTGTCGTCTTTTTTGGTTTCGGTTTAAAAATTGAAGAGTACCTTAGTACCATGAGTTCAAGACTTCAAGACTTATATTAAATTAGAAGTTAGAATTTTAATAACTAGGAATTATATTAAAAATATGCTTTTTATAATCAAAATATTAATTACTGTATGAACAATTTATGATTACTTACGAAGATATATATATATAATATATATATATATTCAATAGAATATTTCTCTATATATTTATTACACCCGGAAATGTTTTCGAATTCTATTCGTAAATTTAAAATAAAACCGGGTGATGCCTTTGAATTTGGGTTTTCTCAAAATACAAAGGACAATTCAATTCTGTTTGTTACGACTTTATTCAAAAGCATAGAAAATATTCCTATCTTGAAAGTGGTTTGTCACATACAAGTTTTGAACGAACACCATACAATAACCGACAGAATCGAACTTGATATTGAATGCTGATCAAAATTTTTACACGAAAATCATATGCTTATTCGAAATATATTTGCTATTCCAAAAAGTGTATACATTTAGTCTTACATCATATAATGTTTTATAACTTTGAATATTATCAATTTATCACTCTCAATTATTAATTGAAATTAAAGCCAAAGATACAAAATATAAACAATAGACACATGTCATTTTTTATTGGAAGTTATATAGCTTTCCTGATGTTCTACTATGAACTTATTTGACTGCACGTCAATAAAAAATTAAGTAAGTAAATCAATCATTGACATTTGGAATATATAAATCGGGAAAAATTCTGCAAACTTTGAAATATTATTAAAAACAGTATGTTTATTTGCCTTGTTCACACATTTCCTACGTAGTAGGAGAGGCTGGGTACGATTGTGCCATTTGTTTTTTGATCAGCAATAATTTTGGTAATTAACCAGTTAACTGAGAGAAATGTAAATTAAAGGGTAACTTGAATATTTGGTTACAAAGAAATACTGAAAAACTGCCCTTGAATCAGACGGATTAGTCATAAAATCAAATCATACAGGAAAAGGGCGAGTGTCACAACCGTTTACATCCGAGAGACAGGCCAAGAATAGGTTAGAAGAAATTTTCGTGAACTGTTTCGTTTTCTTGTATTAATTTTTTTTTCCTTTTCTTTCGTATTTTGTTTAAGTGAAGTAAGAATATTTTTATCGCTTAAAATTACATCCATAAAGAACAAAAAATACATGTAACATCATATACATGTCACATAAAAAAACTAATTGCTGGTAATTAACAACTAATGTTTAACTTACAGCAAAATAACAAAGAAAGTGATTTATATGTATACAAGTAACAGTTATTATTGAAAGCAATCAACGAAAAAACTTACTTTTGGCTCTTTAAAAGCATTTCGGTCTACATATCATGTTTATGTAGGTGTCGCTGAACCAAGGCAACAATGGAAACTTGTTCGAACAAACATACTTCATATTTCTTTTTCTGGACAGTATATCAAAATCAGTATAATTTAACTGTTATGACGACTGTCACTACCGTAACCTGGTACAACCGTACCTTGTCTCCCCTACTGTACTATATAGCGACGTTATAATTCATACATAAATTACTAATAAGCGGAACGCGAATGAGAATAATATGCTTGCATGGAAATGTCATTGACTGTGATATTGACAATGAGTCAACCGTGAGGTGTATCCAAATATAAGATCAAGTCAAAAACACATTTTCAAATGAATAAAGCTCGTTATCAATGTTGGAGACAATAAGAACTCTGCCATAGAATTTCCACTGAATCAAGCTAAAAATTAATTCAGCTCACTGAGAAATAAGAAAAGCAGCATAAATAAGGTCAGAAGAATAGCCCAATATAAAATAGTCCTTTCTTGGAAAGGCACTATTTCTCGCATATAAAGATATGAAGGTGTAATGATGATCAGCCATTCGCAAGTAATTATAATGAGGTAGCTAAGTGTAGTATAAAAGACACTATAAATAATTAGTTTTATGATAATGAAGTCGCTATTTGTCTTATTCTTAATATAAATAGAATATGCTCGATTTTAAAATGTAAATTACCACTTTCCAGCATCTCATATAATTAACAAAGCACGAATAAACTTGGATTAAAATAATAGTGATCATATTGTTTGAATCTTATGAAGCTTCAACCAAGTTCATTTTCTTAAGATAATTCAGTTTTTTCAAAGTTCTCAATGTGAAGTTAACTTTTGATCATTTTGAAGTATTTTATTATGTTTTTAACTTCCCGTAGGGTAAGTTATAGTAATCGCAAAAAAAATCAAAAATGAATTTTTCTATATATTTTGTCATGCATTATAAAATGATGTGTGTGTGTTTGTGCGAATATAACTTTTTGCCGACAATTTCGCTAAATTCTTTCAAAAAGTCTAATTTTTCTAGAAATTTCAAAAACTAATTTTTTTTTTAAGTTTCAAAAAATGTTAAAAATTCTCAATTTTCGGTACGGCAAGTTCCAGCAATTTGCCTTAACGATGCCAATGCCATATTTTTTTTCGTTAAGAATGGAGATAAAAATTTTATATCAAAATGTATAAAGATAAATATCACATTTAATAAAATCATATTTGAACATTTGTTATTTTTCATAAATTATAAAATAGTAAAAAAATTAAAACAGTATATGTTGTTAACAGAGTTTTAATTAAGAAATTATTATAAATGTTATATGTTTAAATGTTATGTGATCAAAATAATGTTCACAAAAAAGTAAATTTGTATAAAAAACAGATCATAAGCATTGAAATAAAAAATCGTTGGAAAGGAAATATTTTTCTTCGATTTATTTTCTGAAACAGTAAATATTTCGAAAACCATAAAATTCCGAAAATTTTATTATCGCGTTATATATTGATAACCTTAAAAAAATCTATAAATGTATAAGAATATACAATCTATGTAATTATAGTTACAAAGTACAAAATTTGCTTTTATCTATGCTTCGCAGTGATAAAAATAATTCGATGGCTATAATCAAATATATTTGGTTACATGTGCACAAAATGTAAATATAAACTTATTTATTATTTATTTAATAATTGTATAAGAATGATAAAAATATTACACCGTTTGATAATATTTACAATGAAACAGACCATTTAATATAGATACATATTTCATAATTAGATCATTCTCACTCGGCTAGAACGTAGGCGCAGGTGGTAGAGTCTCGACTTTGCGACCGCAGGATTCCGAGTTCAAACGCAACTTGATGTCAAGCAGTATAATATTTATTTACGGTTGAAAACATATAAAAATGTATATAAAATACTATTTTCACTTGCAAACAAAATATGTCCCAAAGTATAAATTGCGCTTCCCGGAAAAAGTTAAAATACCATCACAATTAGAAAAAGACACAATTAGGTTGAATTGCATGCCCATATAGAAAAAATATGATCTGCATCAATATTCTACACAAAATTGTTCCTGTAATTTTTTTTTTTTTTTTTTTTTATTTTTATTAAAATGGCCTCGTTTTATCCAAACATTTTAGCCAATATCCATTGAATACATATTATAAAATACAATACTATACATTACAAAATATTTCTTCTGTATGAATATATAAAAAACGAGAAAAATTATTAATAACATATCTTCATTAACTTGATTTCTATAAGTCACTACAATTTTATATTGCACTCATTCATGAAATCCAGCAACACTCTATATATTCCTATATTACTCTCACTAATAATGTGTCTTGCATTTATTGGAAATTGTACTTTTAGCTGTTGTAGTCTTTTATATAATTTCTTCCGTTCATTTTTATATAATTTGCAATTCCAAAATATGTGGTCCAATGTGTCTAATATGATACTACAAGCACAAAATGGGTCTTCTTTGATACCGATTCTGAATAGATGACTGTTATTCCTTGTGTGTGATAGCCTTAGTCTACAGATTGTTGTTATTTCTCTCCTATTCCATTTAATATTTTGAAACCATGTCCTTCTCGATACCTTCGGGTTACACGGTTGGTAAAGTCTTCCTTTCAAACGTGAGTCTTGATCGAATACCTTTTGCCATTGAGACATTCCATTTTTTGTAACAATTCCTTTAAGGTCTACTGCAGGAATTTTATTTACAATCGAGGGTGTGCTATGTGCATCTTTGGCCAGCCCATCCGCGATCTCATTTCCGATGATATTCGCATGTCCTCTTATCCATATTAATTCGATATTATGCTTCTGTTTAATTAAATCTTATATCTTTCTAATACTGTCGAAAATTAGTGGATTGCCAAAATATTTAGGTATATTTAAAGCATGTAAAGCAGATTTACTATCTGACAAAATTATAACTTTTTTCAATTTATGTTTCCTGATTAGGTCTAATGCTCCATTAATGGCCATCACTTCCGCCGTGAATATTGTAGCCCAATCGGGCATTTTAATTTGAAGTTGTTTGTTTTGACTTGGGATCCAAACTGCGCATCCAACCCCATTATCTGTCTTTGAACCGTCGGTATATATTTGAATAAAATTTTCCCATCTTGAATGCATTAAGTTGTTCAGTTTCAGATTTATTAATTTCTTGTCTATCTTCTTTTCATTATCGAAATTATCTGATAAATGTATGTACTTTTTAGGTAACGTGCCTTTCCAAGACATAGTGAAGTATGTTAATCTGTTATTTACCATCATTTCTTCTTCTAGTGGTTTAAGTGTATGGAACCCAGCAATTAAAGGTGGTATTGGTTTTTTGTGCCAGAATCTATTTTCAAAATGCAGAACTGCAAGTGGCTCTAAACAGTTGTGTATCCATGCATGATCATAATAAAATTTTTTAATCAAAAACCTATTAGTTATAACCTGTCTTCTTATCTCTAAAGGAGCTTCTGCAGCTTCAGCCAACAACGAATTTGTAGGTGTCGACTTCAGTGCTCCCAAGCATATTCTTAACGCTGCATATTGTATTCTATTTAGTCTATCCATTATCCCTTTAGAACTTCCTCCATAAATTTGACATCCGTAATCGAAATGGGGTCTAATAACGGCTTTGTAAAACGAGAGACAGATATTGGGATGTGCACCCCAAGTGGTGCCAGTTACTCGTTTTAGGATATTAATTCCTTTTTCACATTTAGCCAACATTTCATTAACGTGTTTGTTAAAGGATAATTTTGTATCCAATATCATTCCTAAAATTTTGATGTTCTCCAATATTTTAATTTGAATCGAGTCTATATTTATACTGATGTAATTTCTTGGGAGCCTATGCCTAGTGAATAGAATGCATTTAGATTTTTGAGGTTCAAGTGTGAGTTTATTGTCCCGCATCCATTCTAAATCTTTTCTTAAAGAGCTGTTCATTTCATCACTACATTCCTGTAATGATCGCGAAGAAATATACATGACTAAATCATCTGCATATTGTAATTTTTTCACTTTTGTCCCTTCTGTCTCTATGAAATCCGACGTATAGATGTTAAATAATATTGGACTTAAAATCGAGCCTTGAGGGATACCATTAAAAGTTATTCTTGGACCTATGAGTCGATTCTGGTTTCTAACATAAATCTTTCTATCGGATAGAAGTGACATAATAGTGTTAGTAATTTTGTTTGGAATATTTATTTTTGTTAATTTATTTTTGAGTATTTGGTGATCTACATGATCATAGGCTTTTTCAACATCTGTCGTAACTAATAGAACATATTTGTTTTCTGTCAACGCGCCATATAGATCCACAAGGAGTTCGCTGAGTAAATCAATCGTGCCTTTTCCTCTCCTGAAACCGAATTGATATTTATTTAATATTGTATTCTTTTCTATATACCATTCTAATCTCTTTTTTAGAATACTTTCAAATATTTTTGAAAGGCAAGGTAGTAACATTATTGGTCTATAAGACTTATAATCACCAGGATCTTTTTGTGGCTTTAGTATGGGAACTAATACCGCTCTTTTCCACTCTTCTGGAATCCAGTTTGAAAGCAATATATAATTGAATATCTCAATTATTAGGTTTTTTAATGCTTTAGGGCTTCTGTTAATCATGATATATGTTATGTTGTCGAATCCCGGAGAGCTGTCTTTTTTCTCCTTTAGCGCCAGTTCAAGTTCCTCATATTTGATGCGTCCATTAATTTCTTCGTGTTCATTGTCATCAATCCAGTCTTCCGGCCGTTCTTGATTAAATAGGGCAGGTCCAGGAACAAAATCGGGAGTATGGGTCTTAAGAATTGCCTCGTAAAAGTCATCGTTCATTTGATGATGTTGGTTCTGTCTATTATTTTTATTATTCAATTTTTTGATAGTGTTCCAAATTTTGTTAATATTTGTATTCATATTGAACGAATTTATTAACTCACGCCATTTTTCTCTTTTCTTTGTTTTAAACAGTCGTTTAGTTTGTGCTATTACTTTTTGTAGACTCAGGTAATTTTCGTAGTTAAATTCATTTCTTAGTTTCTTAAAGGCTTCGTTTCTTCTTCTTGTTTGGATCTCACAGTCATTGTCCCACCATATGGCCGGTTTAAAGGTATCCGATACTTTATATTGTTTAATGTGTTTTGCTGCCGCCTTATTTATGGTATCTTGGATAAACTTATACTTTTCTTCGCAGTTCGAAGGAATTGTTGAGGTCTCCAGAATATCTTCAATCTCTGATCCATATTTTTCCCAATTTGCTTGTTTAGTGTTCCATTTTCTACCGGGATACCAACGCATCCTTGTATTAAATTTGAAATGAAACTTTATTATAATTGGTAAATGGTCAGAACTAACATTTTCAGGAATTACACTCCAATGAATCCTGTCATGAATAGATGTCGAGCAAAAGGATAGATCAATGGCGGAAGATTTTTTCTTAATAGTCTGTATAGTCGTATGAGTTCCATCATTCAAGACAACTAAGTTAAGACTATCTACAATATCGTACATTATAGCACCTCCACTGTCTATTATTTCGTTTCCCCATGCTATGTGTTTACTATTGAAATCTCCGGTGACGATTAGTCTAACTGGAATTTGTTCAATAAGATTTCGGATTAAATATAAATCCTTTGTGGCTTGAGGTGAGCAATATATGGATACCACGCAAAAGGGGGTAGTCGATTTAATTATAACAGCAGTCATTTGGATATCCCGGTTGTTCTGAGAATGTTTGAATTCCTCACAGATAATACTGTTTCTGATCAGTATGGCTGAGCCACCATAACCATCCTGTCTGTCACTTCGAAATATTTTATAATCTTTGAAGTTAAATTTTTTGTCCTTGTTTCAGCCAAGTTTCTGTTAGAGCAGCAATATAAATTTTCTTATGGTACATCAGGCTTTCTATGATTTCTTTGTTTGCTAGTAATGACCTACAATTTAGTTGAAGTATATTTAAA
>NW_020538040.1:40470013-40508461 GCF_003426905.1 Ctenocephalides felis | reverse complement strand
AATAAATGATTGCATCACGAGTGCTACCATATTACTAATAAACATTATTCAAAATCGTTATATGATGTATTTATTTTTACTTAAATGCCATTTTGTACAGTAACAAATAAGTTTTACGTTAATCGCGCGTGAAACTTACGCGCACTTTGTTTTACTATTTATCATTATTATATATTATTATTATTATTACTATTTTTATGTTGTTTTCTTTATTTATTCGTATTTAGCTTATTCGTTTTAGTGTATATATTTAGCATAGCAGCTCATAGAATGTAATTACTGTTCTGATTGCTGATAAAATTCGGATAACACAACCAAATGTTTTGAAAAAATAATCTATTTTTAGAAAAAAGAGCATAAATCCAAAAGCAGAAAAATAAGTCTATTTATATCTGCTTTGAATTTTACAATGACATTATTCCTAAGACCGAAATACTCAAATAATACAGTTTTTCCTTCCATTTATATTATATGATAACACGCTTATTTTTTCACGGATCAGGAAAAGCAAAATAAGTTTAAGAATCAGCGAGTTGGAGTATTTTGCCGTGTAGGGAGCGCAAATCGCTTTATGATTACGTTTTAACGTCGCGCGCTCCGCTGCGATTTTGATATTGCCAACATTTGTTCATTTATACATTTATAATGTATGTATGCTTGTGTTAAAGTAGACATGAGAGAAAGATTTAATCATATATTCGAATGAGAGAAAGATAATTTATTCTGTATATAAAGTGCCAGTCAAACTCGTTCACTTACTGCTTAGGATGAAATAAGTATACGGCTTGGTACTGTAACATTATAAAGCATACTTCTTGAATAATCGGTTTAGTAGATTGTTTATGTATTCTGTATCTGATAAATGTTCTAGTAACTGTCTGATCCGCTTCTTTGAAACGGCTAAACCTGCCTTGCCAAAAACTAATCAGCACGTCTCCCCGTTAATACGAATCGAATTTTTGAATCATTCAAATTGGTTAATACATGCTCTCAAAATCGAGGACAAAAAATTGTATCCAAATATTAGCACAGGCATACTACATACACATATACATATACTCTATGGAAAGTAAATAATAAATATCTGTAGAATAGTAAACATGAGTAATAATTATTAATAAAAAATTAGTTATATTAATTTCAGAATGCGCAGTGTTTATAAGTATTTCATGAGGTCAATCTCAATTTTCATAAAAAAGAGAAATTAAAATTACAAAACAACAGTTTAAATATTATTTAAGTTTAAAGCAATTTAAAATGTTTTGAGAAAACCTAAAAAATATTCATTTAATATTAAACATTTAATGTTATTAAGTTAGTAATAAGACAATATAGTCTTGTAAATAAACTATTCGAAATAAGTTTATAAAATCAGTTCAGCAGACTTCGTAGATATTATAATTTTAAATTATCTAATTAATTTATTTATATAATTAAATTCCAAAAACTTGAAATAAATATACCAATTTTATATATAAATACACCAAGAGTGCGACACGATTGAAGTAAAACTTATTTGCTACTGTACAAAGTAATAATTTTGAATAATGTTTATTAGTAATATGGCACCACACGTGATGCACACATTAATTAGTGCCGACCATTATACATATTTATATAATGATAAATTATAAATTATATATTTATAATAGCATTAAAAATATGTATAATATTTGAACACAATAATGTAATTAAAGTCAAACTTCAAATATGACATGATGGTTTGTCATTGTAATTAGCATTTAGAAATGAACCTTTATTGGAGAAATGAAGAAATATGCTGATTAATAAATTCTTTAATATTTGTTCACACAGTGGTATGTTAAACAACGCCTAAACAAATATTGTTTTTGCAACTTCACTCATGTAATTGTGTTTGAAGAACTTCATGTCATTAAAATTAACATACATTCATTGACTGCTCTTTGTTTATTTTTTTATTATTTTCAAGAAACAGGGTATGATAATCTTCTGATTCGGGTATTTTTTATTAAATCAAGATTAGTACTACTATGTAACTTTAAAATGTTCATTTATGCCGATTTCCTTGTTGGTAGCGGTACGCATACAAGGACAGATCTCTATTCACATACACGACGACTAATCACAATCGATCCGTATTGAAATGATTTAGTAATGCATTTCCGTTGCATTTGTACGGATTTTCACCCTAGTCGCGCATAAAAAAGTTTTACTTCAAAATATATTTCAATATTACGAGAGATTATCATGCATTCAACGAAATTTTCAAAATATTACAGAAACCACATCATATTGTTTTAACGAATTTCCAAGTTAATAACAAACAAAATGTGTTGAATATTGCAAATAATATGTGAATAATACTAAAAATGTATGATTTCTTAGAGTCCTCGTATATTATTGTTTCAAAAGGACTCAGATTAGTAAGGTATTACTTCATGAAGTGTTTCCCTTCAAAGCTAGCTGAGTATATGCAAATAAACTAAACAAAGTTTCTAGGGCATAAACTAATATAAAACAAACCAAGAACTAAAGACCCAAAACTAGGAATCAGATGCGACCAACTAACTCAAGCAATTTCAAAGTTGTACGTGACACATCAAATAAACTACATGAAAGTCTTCGTGACATTTTACATTTTTCTGTATTAATATAATGAGTTTGTAAAACTCTTAAAAAATAAGGAAAAATAATTAATAAAATTTAAAATTATCTAATTATATTATATAAGTTTATTCCAAAAACTGGAATCAAATATAGCAATTCTAATACAAAACATGTAGTTTATTATTATGAGAGATTATCAGGCATTGATTGATTAAGTAATCTGGTGAAAAGAACTATAACTTAGTGGACAATTTATCTTTTTTATACTTAAATTATATAGGGTAGCTAGGATTAAAAAAAAAAATATTTCTGAAGATTCTTTTGGAAAAGGTCTGTTACTATAGTTACCACTGTTGAAAATAGACTATAGTAATAGACGTTTTCCAAAAAAATCTTAAAAATATTTACAAAATTAAAATTGTATCTATTGGACATTGAACATTGTCTCTATTACAAACTTTGTATATTTTCTATGTTACAGTTATAATTATATTTAATTTATTATAGCTTACATTGATGTTGAAAGAATTACTTAAAAACAAGTTACTTTTAAAAAATGAGTAAATAATAAACACGGGGTAAGTTGTCACACCGATTTTTTTCTAAAAATCGATTAGACGTGAAATAATGAACAACAGTTATGGAATTCTTATAACTTGATTCGATAGAGCAATAATTACAGCAACTTTATATTTTTATTTCGCAGAAAATTTCAAGATAGATTAATTAAAATAAAAGTTTTTCATAAGTTTACAACTTTTTCGACAAACCTCTCGCTGCCCCAACTATGACTTTTCTGATTCCATGAAAAATTGTATAATATTTTAATGAAAATTATTGAAATTAGTATTTTTGACGTCCGTAGGGCGAGTTATTGTAATTGTTCGAAGGTTTATGAATCTTAGACAAAATAAAGGTGTGTGTATGTGTGTATGTGCTTATGTTAATTTTTTGTCCACGCTTTCAGGTGCACGGATCAACCGATTTGTATTATTCTTAAATTTTTACTGATCGAGACGTGCTAATTAGTTTTTGGAAAATACAGGCCTAGCTAATGCAGAAAATAGAAATGATGTATTTTGAGAGCAGAGACTATTCGATTTGCATGATTTTGAATCAATGAAATATGAGACATTCCTTCATTCCAGCTTTATTAGGATTTGTTTATTTACTTTTCGTATAAACATACCTATATAAATGTCGTCGTCCAATTTGTCTTATAAGCTCTTAAATTTGTCTATAAAGCACGAATAATGAAAGTTACAGTATTTATAATAATCTATTGGAGAGCACTTAATATTCCTCGAGTATTTCATTACGGTACGGGAAGTTTCAGCAATTTGCCAAAGCACAATTTGTAAAAAGTATTCTTCGCATTATCAATGTAAAAAATTCCTGCACGCGCCCTATGTTCCATCCCGAAAGATTGCACGCAAAATCAATTTTATTGCAAGATAGGAAAAAATAGAAACGTGATTATTTTATAAAGAACAGATTCTGTTCCTGGGTAACATTTGATGCGAAGGCAGAGTACGTAGAACGTCCCACGGGAAATTTGAGCGTCTATTAAATTTCATCCAGAAACTGTGACCAAGAATGAGGGGCTGCAAAGGGGAAGTTTGTTTTAATTCCGCTCTCACAATGCGACCTCTTCTTTCGGTCGCTTCCGTCATAAATTCGTCTCTTTCCAATTATGTGCCTGAGTTTTCCACGTTTTCCACAATTTGAACGAAAAGCGACTAGGCGGAAAATCGAGTATGGACAGGAATTAAAAAAGTTACTAGGCACCAATGCTGCAAACCCTATGTTTTTCTGGAAATGTCACAGTTGACTCAACTCATATCCAGCTCTCGAAAAAACCCTCGAATTTGATAAAAATAAGTAATAGGTTTATATTCGGAAGTTACTTTTGAATAAAAAATAACTAATGTTTATTAAATATAGGTAATTTGTTATAAATAAATAAGTATATTATATTTATAATAAATATATAATAAGTGAATAAAATAAGTAATATATTATTATTATTATTATTATTATTATTATTAGTTGATATTTTTGGGTAATTTATCTATGGTGTATCCATATTAATAGCGTTTTTATATAAAATCTTCGGTAACAATTGCTTAAATTCTTTGATATATTGTGGATATGTACATTTCCACAAGAGGAAATAATGCGTAAGCTCAAAAAATATTGATTTATTATTGTTAACAAATTCATGAAATATCTATTGGAAAATACTTAACTAATTAGAAATAATATTTAAGCATTCTGAACATCTTATATACGTAGTAGACACGCCGCTGGGTGTTGCAACTATCTTCTTGTTTATATTATATGATAATTATTGTTAGCAATCTCTGCTTAATGTTAATGAATGTGTAAAACAGATTGCAGAATAAATTAAATAAAAAAAAATCTGAACATCTTGGCAGCACATATAACGAAGGTAAAGCGGGGTACAAAGGTCTAATTTGATTTTGAGTATTTATATTATGAAAACCAAACCAACTACATCCAAACCATAAATATTAAACAAGTAACTATTTAAATATGTTCTGTAAAATTTCTAGCTTATTCATCATTCCAGTATTGTGTTTTTTTTTAATTTTGTCATCTGGTTCTTCTTACCTAGGCGGGGTGAAATGAGACAGCCAGGGTGCAAACAGGCCGATCTTATTTTTAATTTTGAAAGAATTTTACGAAGTAATAGCAACATTATTTAACTAATGCAAAATTTTTTACAGATACACTATGTCTGTAACCTTGATCTGATATTTTGTCAAAAATACTTGTCATCAAAGTTGGTAACTATTTATTTCATTTATATTTTGTAAAATTGCCTTTTGCAACTTAATTTACATTTATATTCACTATTTTTTATTGTTTTGCACCTTTTGTAGGGTAAAGTTCAGTTATTCTATTTTATAACTCACCCTCTCATGTAAGCTTCTATAATAGTTATATAAAAACTGTTTAATCTAACTTAAAATACAATATATCTTATAAAACAATTAGATAAAGTTTACTTAAAAACAATATTAAGGTCTCGTGAACTAAGCAAAAATGCTCAAAACCAAAAAAACTATCAACAAAATAAAAGACTTTTGTTATGGATTTAAACATTGCCGTTAATCTCTCGATAGCGACTTTGTAAGAATCAAGGTTATGGCTGGTTTTTCCCTCTACTTTCAAATATTGTTGAAAAAAATCTTCACTGTACATGTTTTCAAGATAGCGGCGGTGGACCTACTTGCCCACAAACCTTTAAACCTCGCTCTACTCTATATCAAATGGCATGATTTCAACTATTTAAACCAATTTCAAGAAGACTGAAGAAGAAGCTGCCCAAAGATAATATGGATGACCTTTAGAACTACCAGAACTTTATATAATCAGAATAGTAGAATCACTTGAACGATTCTCTAACTATCAATATAATATTAATGAGATTAACTTATATGTGTGTTTGAAAGTGTGTGTTTGTGTGCGAGAGAAAGACATAAGCTGATAGAATTGTCCTGTATTCTGATTGATATTAAAAATACAATTGAAAAAAATTGTAAAATGAATAAAGCATAAACTTATATGTCTATGCAATTTCATGAGATAACTGGACTAGAACGTAATTAAAAATATCTAAATAAAATAATGAAATATCGAATATTAAAAAATGGAATAGAACATACAACACTGAAAAACATACAAGTATTATCCTATTATATATATATTCATATAATAAGATAAAACAAATATTCCATATTATCAGTTAGATGTATTTATTCTTAAGCATGTGTATATCATTATATAAAAATATTATATGTTGTATATTCAGAAATTGCTATATTATACTGAATTCGAAACTATATTTTTTTATTTTACACTACTTCATAAGATTTTGATATTATTGTTGGCTTTAAAACTTTATATGCACAGTTCCGACTAGGACACCGAGGAGTGCGGATCGTTTAAAGATAAATAAAACTAGTGTTATATACCTGAGTAATAGAAATATTGAAGGCAGTTCTATGGATTATAAACCATTCGAACCGGGTGGATTACCGGTTTCGACAGGTATAGATAAGAGGATTAACAGCTCGGAAATCGAGACAGGTAGTCAAATAGTCAGGTCGATGAATATTATTAACGATGAGGAAATTTATATTGATGATGAAATGAATAGTGATAAGTCAGAGTTTTACGAATGTGATTACGAGCAACCTAATAACGGAGGTAATGAAGTGCAAAATTCAGCTAATAATCCGAGCAGTTCGAAAAATATAGTTAAGATAAATATCACAAATTTGGATAAGAATAAAGATATTAAATATAAATCAGATAAAAAATTCAAACGTAATTCGAATAAAAAGAAGTTCAATATATCGGAAGAATTAATTAAAAAAATTGTAAAAATCGAAACAAAGGATGGTGAAGTGTTAGTGTTAAATAATAATAAAAATAAAGAAACCCCAAGTTGTGATGCGAGTGTAAATAACAAAAGTTGGAGCGAAATGATAGAAGAAGAAACCATTGCAAATAATGAAGAAAATAACTTTTATAATTCGAATGATGAAGGACCATATACAATATTTGCCGAAGCAATTGACAATAACATTGGAAGATTTCACAATCTAGCATTGGGAAGAATGTTATTCAAACAAGAACCAAACATAAGTAAAAATATCATAAATATAACAAAAATTGGAAAAAATAAAATCAAATTATTATTTAAAATTACACGTATGCAAATAAACTAATAAAAGAAAAAATTCTTGAAAAATTCAAAATAAGAACGTATATTCCGAAACACAAATTATATAGAAGCGGAATTATTTTCAATGTTGATCCGGACATGGATGAGCAGGAAATTAAGGAAGTGATCAGATCAGATATTGAAGTAGTAGACATCAAATGTATTAAAAAAAGAAATGTAGATAAGCAAAATCTAAAAAGTCAAGCGGTTAAACTGGTATTCAGAGGAAACTACTTGCCAGAAGTTATATCAATGTATTCTGTTAGATGTCCTGTTAGTCCATATATTCAATCAGTGATACAATGTCATAATTGCTGGCGGTTTGGACATATAAAAATGAATTGTAAGAGCAAAATAAGATGTAAAAATTGTGCAGCTGAACATTCCCACGAACAATGTCATATCGCCACAGAGTTTGAGTGTACTTTATGTCGAGAAAAGCACCAGGCAAATAACAAAGAATGTAAATTCTTTAAACTAAATAAGGAAATAAAAGAAATAATGGCTCTTCACAATATATCATATTTAGAAGCAAAAAGGATGATTCAGAAGAATCGATATGTGGATGCAGTTAAAAGCAACCCATACAATCTGGAATATAACTCATCATTCCCAAAACTAAGGAGTAATATAATTATGAACAACTATAATAATAAATATGAGATATTAAATACATTAGAAGAACAAGAATTAAATATCGAAAAAGACAGATTAATGGTAATTAAAAAACCAAGAAATATTATAGAAAAACGCCGATCAGAATACTTGAGACATATCGGCCGAAGTAATAAAGAACAAGTATCTCAAAAGAAAACCCAGGAATTCGATGTCATGGACAGTAATAAAACGAATAAGATTGAAGAAAATAAAAGACAACTAAATCACTTCATAGAACTGGCAATGAAGTTAAGGGAAAAAATAGAATCTGAGAGAAACAAAGATTGCAAAGAATTAGAGGAAATTATATATAATCTGAAATACGATATCCACACCATTGGTAAATATTTAAACCAGGCTAATAAAACAGATAAAGGCATAAGTAATGTAAGTCAAGTAAATAACAAAGGATGTGAGGATAATTCTAACGGAAGGTAGAAGATATAGAAGACTCCCTTTAGATAGCATCTGCAAATTAAAAACCAATAAACAAACATGGACAATTTTAATATACTTCAACTAAATTGTAGGTCATTACTAGCAAACAAAGAAAGCATAGAAAGCCTGATGTACCATAAGAAAATTCATATTGCTGCTCTAACAGAAACTTGGCTGAAACAAGGACAAAAATTTAACTTCAAAGATTATAAAATATTTCGAAGTGACAGACAGGATGGTTATGGTGGCTCAGCCATACTGATCAGAAACAGTATTATCTGTGAGGAATTCAAACATTCTCAGAACAACCGGGATATCCAAATGACTGCTGTTATAATTAAATCGACTACCCCCTTTTGCGTGGTATCCATATATTGCTCACCTCAAGCCACAAAGGATTTATATTTAATCCGAAATCTTATTGAACAAATTCCAGTTAGACTAATCGTCACCGGAGATTTCAATAGTAAACACATAGCATGGGGAAACGAAATAATAGACAGTGGAGGTGCTATAATGTACGATATTGTAGATAGTCTTAACTTAGTTGTCTTGAATGATGGAACTCATACGACTATACAGACTATTAAGAAAAAATCTTCCGCCATTGATCTATCCTTTTGCTCGACATCTATTCATGACAGGATTCATTGGAGTGTAATTCCTGAAAATGTTGGTTCTGACCATTTACCAATTATAATAAAGTTGCATTTCAAATTTAATACAAGGATGCGTTGGTATCCCGGTAGAAAATGGAACACTAAACAAGCAAATTGGGAAAAATATGGATCAGAGATTGAAGATATTCTGGAGACCTCAACAATTCCTTCGAACTGCGAAGAAAAGTATAAGTTTATCCAAGATACCATAAATAAGGCGGCAGCAAAACACATTAAACAATATAAAGTATCGGATACCTTTAAACCGGCCATATGGTGGGACAATGACTGTGAGATCCAAACAAGAAGAAGAAACGAAGCCTTTAAGAAACTAAGAAATGAATTTAACTACGAAAATTACCTGAGTCTACAAAAAGTAATAGCACAAACTAAACGACTGTTTAAAACAAAGAAAAGAGAAAAATGGCGTGAGTTAATAAATTCGTTCAATATGAATACAAATATTAACAAAATTTGGAACACTATCAAAAAATTGAATAATAAAAATAATAGACAGAACCAACATCATCAAATGAACGATGACTTTTACGAGGCAATTCTTAAGACCCATACTCCCGATTTTGTTCCTGGACCTGCCCTATTTAATCAAGAACGGCCGGAAGACTGGATTGATGACAATGAACACGAAGAAATTAATGGACGCATCAAATATGAGGAACTTGAACTGGCGCTAAAGGAGAAAAAAGACAGCTCTCCGGGATTCGACAACATAACATATATCATGATTAACAGAAGCCCTAAAGCATTAAAAAACCTAATAATTGAGATATTCAATTATATATTGCTTTCAAACTGGATTCCAGAAGAGTGGAAAAGAGCGGTATTAGTTCCCATACTAAAGCCACAAAAAGATCCTGGTGATTATAAGTCTTATAGACCAATAATGTTACTACCTTGCCTTTCAAAAATATTTGAAAGTATTCTAAAAAAGAGATTAGAATGGTATATAGAAAAGAATACAATATTAAATAAATATCAATTCGGTTTCAGGAGAGGAAAAGGCACGATTGATTTACTCAGCGAACTCCTTGTGGATCTATATGGCGCGTTGACAGAAAACAAATATGTTCTATTAGTTACGACAGATGTTGAAAAAGCCTATGATCATGTAGATCACCAAATACTCAAAAATAAATTAACAAAAATAAATATTCCAAACAAAATTACTAACTATTATGTCACTTCTATCCGATAGAAAGATTTATGTTAGAAACCAGAATCGACTCATAGGTCCAAGAATAACTTTTAATGGTATCCCTCAAGGCTCGATTTTAAGTCCAATATTATTTAACATCTATACGTCGGATTTCATAGAGACAGAAGGGACAAAAGTGAAAAAATTACAATATGCAGATGATTTAGTCATGTATATTTCTTCGCGATCATTACAGGAATGTAGTGATGAAATGAACAGCTCTTTAAGAAAAGATTTAGAATGGATGCGGGACAATAAACTCACACTTGAACCTCAAAAATCTAAATGCATTCTATTCACTAGGCATAGGCTCCCAAGAAATTACATCAGTATAAATATAGACTCGATTCAAATTAAAATATTGGAGAACATCAAAATTTTAGGAATGATATTGGATACAAAATTATCCTTTAACAAACACGTTAATGAAATGTTGGCTAAATGTGAAAAAGGAATTAATATCCTAAAACGAGTAACTGGCACCACTTGGGGTGCACATCCCAATATCTGTCTCTCGTTTTACAAAGCCGTTATTAGACCCCATTTCGATTACGGATGTCAAATTTATGGAGGAAGTTCTAAAGGGATAATGGATAGACTAAATAGAATACAATATGCAGCGTTAAGAATATGCTTGGGAGCACTGAAGTCGACACCTACAAATTCGTTGTTGGCTGAAGCTGCAGAAGCTCCTTTAGAGATAAGAAGACAGGTTATAACTAATAGGTTTTTGATTAAAAAATTTAATTATGATCATGCATGGATACACAACTGTTTAGAGCCACTTGCAGTTCTGCATTTTGAAAATAGATTCTGGCACAAAAAACCAATACCACCTTTAATTGCTGGGTTCCATACACTTAAACCACTAGAAGAAGAAATGATGGTAAATAACAGATTAACATACTTCACTATGTCTTGGAAAGGCACGTTACCTAAAAAGTACATACATTTATCAGATGATTTTGATAATGAAAAGAAGATAGACAAGAAATTAATAAATCTGAAACTGAACAACTTAATGCATTCAAGATGGAAAAATTTTATTCAAATATATACCGACGGTTCAAAGACAGATAATGGGGTTGGATGCGCAGTTTGGATCCCAAGTCAAAACAAACAACTTCAAATTAAAATGCCCGATTGGGCTACAATATTCACGGCGGAAGTGATGGCCATTAATGGAGCATTAGACCTAATCAGGAAACATAAATTGAAAAAAGTTATAATTTTGTCAGATAGTAAATCTGCTTTACATGCTTTAAATATACCTAAATATTTTGGCAATCCACTAATTTTCGACAGTATTAGAAAGATAGAAGATTTAATTAAACAGAAGCATAATATCGAATTAATATGGATAAGAGGACATGCGAATATCATCGGAAATGAGATCGCGGATGGGCTGGCCAAAGATGCACATAGCACACCCTCGATTGTAAATAAAATTCCTGCAGTAGACCTTAAAGGAATTGTTACAAAAAATGGAATGTCTCAATGGCAAAAGGTATTCGATCAAGACTCACGTTTGAAAGGAAGACTTTACCAACCGTGTAACCCGAAGGTATCGAGAAGGACATGGTTTCAAAATATTAAATGGAATAGGAGAGAAATAACAACAATCTGTAGACTAAGGCTATCACACACAAGGAATAACAGTCATCTATTCAGAATCGGTATCAAAGAAGACCCATTTTGTGCTTGTAGTATCATATTAGACACATTGGACCACATATTTTGGAATTGCAAATTATATAAAAATGAACGGAAGAAATTATATAAAAGACTACAACAGCTAAAAGTACAATTTCCAATAAATGCAAGACACATTATTAGTGAGAGTAATATAGGAATATATAGAGTGTTGCTGGATTTCATGAATGAGTGCAATATAAAATTGTAGTGACTTATAGAAATCAAGTTAATGAAGATATGTTATTAATAATTTTTCTCGTTTTTTATATATTCATACAGAAGAAATATTTTGTAATGTATAGTATTGTATTTTATAATATGTATTCAATGGATATTGGCTAAAATGTTTGGATAAAACGAGGCCATTTTAATAAAAATAAAAAAAAAAAAAAAAAAAAAATTTACAGGAACAATTTTGTGTAGAATATTGATGCAGATCATATTTTTTCTATATGGGCATGCAATTCAACCTAATTGTGTCTTTTTCTAATTGTGATGGTATTTTAACTTTTTCCGGGAAGCGCAATTTATACTTTGGGACATATTTTGTTTGCAAGTGAAAATAGTATTTATATACATTTTTATATGTTTTCAACCGTAAATAAATATTATACTGCTTGACATCAAGTTGCGTTTGAACTCGGAATCCTGCGGTCGCAAAGTCGAGACTCTAACACCTGCGCCTACGTTCTAGCCGAGTGAGAATGATCTAATTATGAAATATGTATCTATATTAAATGGTCTGTTTCATTGTAAATATTATCAAACGGTGTAATATTTTTATCATTCTTATACAATTATTAAATAAATAATAAATAAGTTTATATTTACATTTTGTGCACATGTAACCAATATATTTGATTATAGCCATCGAATTATTTTTATCACTGCGAAGCATAGATAAAAGCAAATTTTGTACTTTGTAACTATAATTACATAGATTGTATATTCTTATACATTTATAGATTTTTTTAAGGTTATCAATATATAACGCGATAATAAAATTTTCGGAATTTTATGGTTTTCGAAATATTTACTGTTTCAGAAAATAAATCGAAGAAAAATATTTCCTTTCCAACGATTTTTATTTCAATGCTTATGATCTGTTTTTTATACAAATTTACTTTTTTGTGAACATTATTTGATCACATAACATTTAAACATATAACATTTATAATAATTTCTTAATTAAAACTCTGTTAACAACATATACTGTTTTAATTTTTTACTATTTTATAATTTATGAAAAATAACAAATGTTCAAATATGATTTTATTAAATGTGATATTTATCTTTATACATTTTGATATAAAATTTTTATCTCCATTCTTAACGAAAAAAAATATGGCATTGGCATCGTTAAGGCAAATTGCTGGAACTTGCCGTACCGAAAATTGAGAATTTTTAACATTTTTTGAAACTTAAAAAAAAAATTATGTTTTTGAAATTTCTAGAAAAATTAGACTTTTTGAAAGAATTTAGCGAAATTGTCGGCAAAAAGTTATATTCGCACAAACACACACACATCATTTTATAATGCATGACAAAATATATAGAAAAATTCATTTTTGATTTTTTTTGCGATTACTATAACTTACCCTACGGGAAAAAACATAATACATACTTCAAAATGATCAAAAGTTAACTTCACATTGAGAACTTTGAAAAAACTGAATTATCTTAAGAAAATGAACTTGTTGAAGCTTCATAAGATTGACAATATGATCACTATTATTTTAATCCAAGTTTATTCGTGCTTTGTTAATTATAGGAGATGCTGGAAAGTGGTAATTTACATTTTAAAATCGAGCATATTCTATTTATATTAAGAATAAGACAAATAGCGACTTCATTATCATAAAACTAATTACTTATATTGTCTTTTATACTACACTAGCTATCTCATTATAATGACTTGCGAATGGCTGATCATCATTACACCATATCTTATATGCGAGAAATAGTGCCTTTCCAAGAAAGGACTATTTTATATTGGGCTATTCTTCTGACCTTATTTATGCTGCTTTTCTTATTTCTCAGTGAGCTGAATTAATTTTAGCTTGATTCAGTGGAAATTCTATGGCAGAGTTCTTATTGTCTCCAACATTGATAACGAGCTTTATTCATTTGAAAATGTGTTTTTGACTTGATCTTATATTTGGATACACTCACGGTTGACTCATTGTCAATATCACAGTCAATGACATTTCCATGCAAGCATATTATTCTCATTCGCGTTCCGCTTATTAGTAATTTATGTATGAATTATAACGTCGCTATATAGTACATCCAATGAAAAATGACATGTGTCTATTGTTTATATTTTGTATCTTTGGCTTTAATTTCAATTAATAATTGAGAGTGATAAATTAATAATATTCAAAGAAATAAAACATTATATGATGTAAGACTAAATGTATACACTTCTTGGACTAGTAAATATATTTCGAATAAGCATATGGTTTTCGTGTACAAATTTTGATCAGCATTCAATATCAAGTTCGATTCTGTCGGTTACTTGTATGGTGTTCATTCAAAACTTGTATGTGACAAACCACTTTCAAGATAGGAATATTTTCTATGCTTTTGAATAAAGTCGTAACAAACAGAATTGAATTGTCCTTTGTATTTTGAGAAAACCCAAATTCAAAGGCATCACCCGGTTTTATTTTAAATTTACGAATAGAATTCGAAAACATTTCCGGGTGTAATAAATATATAGAGAAATATTCTATTGAATATATATATATATATATATATATCTCCGTAAGTAATCATAAATTGTTCATACAGTAATTAATATTTTGATTATAAAAGCATATTTTTAATATAATTCCTAGTTATTAAAATTCTAACTTCTAATTTAATATAAGTCTTGAAGTCTTGAACTTATGGTACTAAGGTACTCTTCAATTTTTAAACCGAAACCAAAAAAGGCGACAAAAGAGTGAACTTCAGAATTTAAGTTTAGATATAACATATAAAAATTATATAAAATAACATATAAAAACATATAAAATAATCTTGCGTATAAAATTGATTTCAACTATACGTTTTTCACTATGACGGTTGAATTTTCTAGATAATGATGAAATCAAAATTATATTTACCAAAATAAATTTCAATTTTATACCATTATTGATTGTTGTCCCAAAATACTAACGTTTTTAGTATAAGCTAGTAATTTTTCATAATGGCAATACACTAGTAGTTTATTGTAATCGTTTTGTTTTACATTATTGTAAATATTAAAGCATTGTATAATATTGATGATAAGAGAGTAAAATATAATATGATCGTGTTATTACTCTCTATTAATTTGACATTTATTGTAAAATTTACGCATTTAGTTCTATTTTACGCATATTGGAGTTTGTTATTAAACTTTATATGCTTGTCTATTAAAATATCATAAAGTTAGAATCTAATAGATGGTCATAATAATAATTTTTATTAGCGCATGGGGGAATCTGTGAAGCACATAATTTATATAGCTTTTGTTTTTATTAATATTCAACGTATTTATGCTTTCGGGTGTATTTTTTTTGCGGTTAACATAAACAATTGTAAATATTTGGAACTATGTTATACCTCCCAGGATTGTAATGTACATGCGTATATATTAATAATATTTTGGTATTTTTATTGAAAACTGCATTGAGACAAAGGTTTAAATAAAACTATATATAATGAATTGAAATTGGAAAAAGTATGTGTATGTATGTGAGCCAAAACTTGATCTTTCGCCGCTGTTTTCTCAAAAACGGCTGCACTCATTTCAAAAATATTATAATTCTTTCTTAACCTAAAAATTTCCAAATTTAAAAACTATTCTAAATTCCTAATTAATCTAAATTTTTCCATAGAAACAGCAGAGAAGTTCAAAATATTTGTTTTTGCTAAAAATGCTGAAACGCTTTTGAAAACTCAAAAACTGTTAGTAACATATTATTTGAGGAAGTGTTCATTACTTTGTGGTAAAGGTCAGCCAGGACATAAATGCCGAAAATTTTTTTAGCTATTTCAATAAAACTTTGCATATTGATAAAGTTTATTGTCTAACCGAACATTCTAATACATTATAGCCCTACAATAAATGGTTCTATAAACATTTATTATATTATAGTTTTGAATAATAGGCCGCGTTAAAATTTCAAAATGCTATTGTCATAATTTTCAAATTTTGGGGTCTCGTGGTGGAGTGGTTAGCGCATGGATTTGCAATTAGGTGGATCGCGGGTTCGATGCCCATCATGAAGAACCCCAATATCGAGCACCAGTGATATCAATTTTTACTTGAAAATATAGACTTTGAACATGCTTGCAAGTGAAAATAACCCTTCCTGGACATTGCTGCATCAAATTAAACAAAAAGATCTATTAGAACAATTCTAATATTAAAATATGTATGGATTGCCATCTATAAAAAATATTAAAGTAAGTTAATATAATATAATTATGCCAGGACTATGCAACCGATGTAACGACGCAAGAAGTTTCAGCCCAATAGCATACAGGACGTAATGTTCTGATTGCTGTTGAAATATGAGTATATATAAGAAAATTATAACTTTAAAAGCAGTGGCGGATCCAGCTTCGACGCCAGGGGGGGGTCACAAAATTAAATTATGTATAGAACATATATTCGCAATACGATTAGAAAATCGTTCGTCTATAATAAATTACATATTGAAATTATAAAATGTGTTTGGAAACAAAATACATAAATACAATCATTATGAAGTAATTTTATTGCTGAATTAGTGTTCTATCTAAGTCTTAAGACAAGCTCAGGGGGGGGGGTCATGATCCCCGTGACCCTCCCCCTGGATCCGCCACTGTTTAAAAGTCACTAAATTTCAGTTCCTACTGTTTACAATAGGTTAGCAATCCTCAGGGCAAATTACCATTTACAACTGGTTTAGTTTTCAAATTTTTTGTTTGATGAATCACAGACCCAAGCACTCTAGAATCGTGTTAAACGGCAGAGCCACCTCCTCGCCTTTTAGTCCCTGTCCGTGTTACGTAATGATTATATAGTTGTCCCGTCGATTACTCTAATTTTAAACCCATTGCTTGATAGCAGTATTGTCAGGAAAAAGCCTCCTAATCAAGAAAAGCTCAACTGGCGGCATGTAACGTCGACCAGAGCTTTTATTGTGCGGTCAGCGACACTTCGGGCAATCCGGCGAAGTCTCGGGTCCATCCTAAAACACGCACAATGAAAACCAGCTTTACGGTATCTCAATTAACTTCAGTATTTGTCACGACATTCCTTTCATAGCCCGAAGTCTCGAAACCACGCCGATGCGAATAATTGAATGACATCAATTGAAATAATTGAACAATTATTGAAATCTGGAACAAAGCTCGGAAAGTTAGTTTATTGTGTTCAGTTCTGTGCAACTGATTAGTTTAGTTTAGGTTGTGACGTTGTTTTTATCATTGGTAACGACAGTTTAAGTGAAACATATTCAAACTTAATTATAATACATTTATATTGAGAACGTATCATTAGTTAAAGAAGAACTAGAAAATTTAAAATAATTAATATTATGAAAGTGATTTTCTTGGATATCGAACTGAAAATGATTCTGTAACATCAATTAGTATGCTTTAAACGAATATAATGCATCTCCTTCTTATTATAAAATATTTTATTTATTATAATGAAATATTTCTTTAGTTGTACTTTAAAATCAAATATGAAAGTAAAATAGAGTAGTGCGGGGCACAAAGGTCGAATTTGACTTGCCGTTTATTTCCTGATAGCGAAGTCGTGAGAATCAATGTGTTGGCTGGTTATACATGTTTGTCCTCTACTTTCAAATATTGTTGTTAAAATTTCTAACTTTGCTTATTTTTATGATATTGGTTATGGACCTTTTTACCCGCGGTCTTTTACGTTTCGCTCTACCCTATTTCTACTTATATATAGGAACTTATGTATACACACGCACATAAATATATATATATATATATATATATATATATATATATATATATATATTTGGAAATATGAACAAACAACACTCTTTATTGCACTATTTTATTAAATAATAATTTTCACCTAACCTAACCTAAATTAGCATTATGTGTTTTCACGTTACACGTTGTTCTAAATACTCATTTAATTATATTTTCGAACAACGTGTATCGGAAAACACATAATGCTAATTTAGGTTTCCATATTTTAAATTTTAAATTATAACACACTGATGATGAGACAAACCTAGTCTCGAAACGTTTGTGAAAATTATTATTTAATAAATTAGTGCAAAAAAGAGTGTTGTTTGTTCATATTTCTAAATTTATATCTATATCCACTCAGAATACATTTGTTATATATATATATATATATACATACATATATATATATATATATATATATATATATATATATATATATATATATATTAAGCACATTATCATTATTATTTATTAATTGCTGAAGCTGATTAGCTTATAACATCTGTAATAAATGATTGTAAAATAGACTTTAATTTTCCCAGAAAGCTAGTAACAATTGATTTTAATCTGCCACAAACTCCGGTTTAAAAGATTACCGCACTATGGTTTTTACAAACGCATTATAATAATTTAATAATATGAATTGTAATCATGGAATTAAATTGTCTAATAAACCACAACTATAGAAAATCAAATGTCATCTTTGTGGTTTCATTAATAGATTGTATATTAATGAAACTAAGAATATTTATTTCTTTGAATATGCTAATTATAAATATTTCCCTAATTAATATGAAACAAATGAATTATTAAGTGTTGGGAGTATATTATCTTATTATACAGTGAGAATCATTGAAAAATAACTAAACGAACAAAATTTAAAATCACCAAAAAATGACTGGTACATTCTGTGTTTAAATATATTTAAAAAAAAATTATGCATATTGAAATATGTGGAAAAATTCCGAATTTTTTACATATATACCAAATAATCATTTTTGACTATTGGGTATATTTTACATTTGTTCTGGTTCTACATGTTCGAAATCATTGTCTTCCTAAAAACAAATAAATTCTTATTATTGTTACAAATTATGATTAATTTATAGTTTTGATATAACTTTGAATTATTTGAATCATATAAATACTTACATAGATACATTCTTTTCACTCACATCTATATTTTTAGGGTATGCCAAAGGGCTACAGGTCTTCAAATCTATTCTAGAAGAAATAGGTTAAAATAATATGTTCGATTTCTTATGATTTCAAGAATCTATTCTATGAGCAGTTATTTAATAAACGAATTAAAATTTAAAATCTACGCGTACCGCAACAAATATTATTAAGAAAATAACTATTATATTATATTTGTGAACTAAAAATGCCATTTTTTTTGAATGGATTATTTTTTCAGTGTGTGCGTTGAAAATATTGATATTGATGTTATTCGTATTTTGTGATTGAAATTCTTGCCAAGTTTATGTATTCACGATAAATCGTTTGTTTTTATTTTTATTAGATTTTTATCTCATTTAATATAAAAAGTACATTCTATGATTTTATAAAATGAATATCTATCCTATTTACAGTATGAATATCTATCTTCATTTGAAGATAACAAAACAATTATTTGAACTATAAAACATAAATATAACCATTACTATAAATCTATATTATATTAATTGTGTGGCAAAATTAACACAAAAACCACAAACAATATATTTAAAACGATAAACATTACAATATGTTCAGTTGTAATGTATTTTGATAATTCACTTGATACATGTTGACATCATTCCAAAATTTTAGTGAATTTTGATAAAAATTGAGCTATATGTGTCAACAACACTTTTTTTCCTAATATTAATAGATAAGATACTTAATATATACTTAGATATAGTCAAGTCATTTTTCAAAATATTGATGTCATTTTGCTGAAAAGTAGAGCAGCAGGTGATAATGATCCAAACATGATAAATTATTACCTAGCAGTGACCGAAATAATATTTTTTATAAAAAATTTTATGCTCGCTATTTTGAATAGCTGTTTAACAATTTTGGTTATTAGAAGGTATGCCAGCATAGATATCATTGTGTGGGCACTTGGGCAGCTTGAATTTAAAAATAAATATTGATATTCCGTTTACAAATATAATTACGTTTTGCTTTGGAAATTATTAATGAATTACATAATAGGTCACAGATTACATTAATTTTTTAATAATTAATTAATCATTCGGTAACATGGGGCGTATCAGCTTTGCTCTACATTTTCAACGGCTGAACCTTGTTGAACTAAATTAAACACGAAATTATATATATATATATATATATATATATATATATATATATATATATATAGAATTTTATGATATGAGTGGAACGAATATTAATTGTTTAATATGAACAAAACAGCACTCAGATTTTTTTATCACAACTTTATTATATTATTACAAACGTTTCGAGACTAAAGTGTGCCTCATCATCAGTGTAATTTCAATAACAGTTATTTATATATATATATATATATGTATAGTTATATATATATATATATATATATATATATATATATTTAACACTTATATATGTGTATGTAATGTGATTTCTTCATATTGAATTTATTACTAATTATTTGCTACATTATATTATATATACATAAAGATCATCGTTATTTAAAATTTTGCTTCTACGTTTGTTATATATAATAACATTTGTTAATGTTGCGAATTGATTTATTAATTTGATAGTACATTTTCTGATGAACGATAATAATTCGTGAACAAATTCAGTAACTTACTGTTTACTCTTATATTATGATTAAGTAATAATTTTTTTATATCTAATTTTTTTATAATCAGAACTATATGTTCTGTAAGCTATGCAGAACAAAACATTGTAAATTCCTTAACTTAGCGTTTTGAGGAGGCACCCAATGGTTAACTGTTTTCCTTTCTGTTGAGATTACATTAGATATATTACCGATAGTGATGTGAAATTATATTTCAGATACATAATTTTACGTGAAAATTGTATCACGACTGCTTGAAGTCAAGCTGGTCATGGAGCTTCACAGAACCACAGTCAAACTATATATATATATATATATATATATATATATATATACATATAAACAACGTTAAGTCGAAATGGGGTAATATTCGGAAATGGGATCATAACCGTCAGAAAAAAATCTCAGTATGAAAATTATGAGCTTTTAAGTGCAACCCAGAGCTTTGATGAAGATGTGATCATTTTCTCGTTATTGTGATTAATATTTATTAATTTTGTTCATTTAAACTTTGGAACCGTAACCGTGCATATTTTCTAGGACCACAGTCAGAAATATTGACTCAATTGCCCCAAGTTTTCAAGAATCTTATTTCAAAATATATTATATTATATATCGATATAATTTATATGAAAAATATTATGAAAACTCGTACATTTTACTGTTTATATAATATTAATATATATATATATATATATATATATATATATATATATATATGTTATGACTACTACAGGAGTCAATAATTGAAGTTTCATTCATTAAAATATTTATTAACAATACAAAATTTGTCAAAAGCTTTTCATGAACTGTTCCATTAATTAAAATCTGTAATAACTACAGAAAATTTTTCAAAAGCTTTTTCGTCTAACCATCCGTTAAATTTAATTAAACATCAACATAACAGCTCTGTTATCCGAGAAGAAAATATGTTATCTCTGCCATGCTATCACAAATAATAATTAATATGTGCCGTTGTTGCATATTAATTACAGCTACCGCTGCAAATTGCCGCACACTACAAATATTTCATACGTGCATCGTATACATATACATAATATATATATATATATATATATATATATATATATATATGTGAATGTATATGCACTTTTCTTCTCTATTTGCCAACCAATTTTCTTTATTCTGAAGCTGTGAACGAGCAGTGTTGCAGCAATCAATTTTTGTTTGTGAAACAGCTAATTCAATACTTGAAATTTTTTATGAAACATAAATTTATTATGCCTACAGATACAGCTTCAAAAATTATAAATTTTCTTGACAACGGGTGATTTTCACTAAAGAGGCATACAATTCGTTTATATTTATGTGTTTTTCTAACTAAAACTATATAATATAGCACTTTCTATTGGGATATTTCATAATTTTTTTTCTCTTTTTGCTATTAGATATTTTATTTTAGGTGACCTAAAAACACAAAATTTTGTCATAATCAACATCATATATAACGGATTGATGAATAATTTTCATATGTCAAATTCAAATATTTTTATAATTTTAATATTTGATTCGAATATTTTATTTTTCAGTTGGAAATCAATATGGTGCACGTATTTAATTACGTTATATGTTTGTTAATACGCCTTTAATAAATTGAGTTCAAACGAATATTTTGTCAAACGAACTAAATAATATTGGAAACATCAGTGTAAATAATTGATACGTAGTAACTACTGGTTATGAAGCTAAATATATATATATATATATATATATATATATATATATATATATGGGGCGGGGCACAACGGTTCCATTTGATTTCGAGCAATTATATTGCGAAAACCAAACCAATTATCACAACATATCAAACAAACAACTGTTTGACTATGTTCAGTAAAACTCCCAGTTTTTTAGAGATAAACTGTAAAGAAGCTTGACCTGATACTTCGTCAGAAACATTCATCAGCAGATTTGGGATAACTCTTTATGCAATTAATTTTTGGTAGGATTGCTTTTTTATCTTGTTTTACTATTTTTTTTACTATTTTTTATTTTTTACACCTTTGCCAAAGAAATGGTTTAGTTGGTCCTTTTTACCCTACTACTGTGAGATTTTATAAGAAAAATGTTGAGTATAATATAAAATTAACAATTAAATAATGTATACTTAAAAATTATATTATATTAAGGTCTCATAAAATAAATAACGGTGCTCACAACTAAAAACACAACGAAATAAATTCCTTTTGTTATGGATTTATTTATATTATAAATATTATTATAAATATTACCCGTTATCTCTGTTAGCGACGTTTTAATAATCAAGGTGATGGCTAGTTATACATCTTTTTTCCTCTACTTCATATATTGTTGTTAAATGTTGTTGTTATTTTTCACCCACGGACCCTTAAGCCCCGCTCTACCCTATACAAATAATACACACATAACATTTAAAAAAAAATGTTATACAAACAATACTATTTTCAGCAGATTCTAGCGTATTATTTGGTATCAAATTCTGGATTTTTTTTTAATAAAAATGCAAGCTTATTTGTTTTCGAAATATACGTGTAGCCGATAATGCAGTTTTACCCAGAATATTATGAATGTAGATAATTTACTAATATTTTGATATCTATTTTCACATCAAATCAATAATTTAAAGCAGGTAATAAATCTTTTATTCGTGAGCATTATGTTTGACTAAATTTTATTATAAATATAATGTTCAAATTAGGCATAAAAGCAAAAAGCCAGAATGTGATAGTGACTGATGTGAATGCTAATGTATTGGTGTCTAAAGGCTACCGTTCCATCTTGCTAAGGCAGAATCAATTTCATTACCTAGTTTGAACAAATATTTACAAATGGGAGAATGACTAAAGTTTTGGGCGCGATATAGCTCACGCTTTGATAACAAATGCCACTTGTAAAATTTAGAATTGCACATTATCATGAAGTAGATAATACAAAAAATTATTTCTAAATATAATAAACTTTATGTAGGAGAAGGTTAGACAAGATAGTGTGGTTAATTTAACTTTAATGTTCAATATTATCTAAAACTACGATTATTACGTTGTCATATTTACTTATTTATAGTAATTAATGGACCGATTCTGCTATAAAATAGACCAATGTTGTTATGGCAAGGCTATGTTACGCGGCAATTTTCATACAAAATTCTACTAAATACAGTCAAAATGCCATGTTTTTACTCAGGCGTTTTGCATATATAATGCAACTTTACTCATATGTTATTAAACCATATCACAAAGATCAAGTTGTAATATCGTTTTTTTTAACATTTGTGCGTTTTCTAGGTGAGGTTTTCTATCTAAAACGCCTGACTGCACAACAACCACTTGGCTTTTGACAGTATTTAGTACGATTTTTTATGAAAACTGCCACATAACATAGTCTTGCCATAACAATGATCTATTATACGGCAGAATCGGCTCCTAAACCTCCAACCTTCAAGACACATAGTAAGTTTAACTAAGTATCTTACTTACTGGAAAGTTTTACGATATCTCAAAATACACCAGTTTATGAGTAAGAATTGAGCTTGAAATTGAACTATAATTTACATACATTTTTGAAATTGTAACAAAAACAATTTGGTTGATCAGTGGCAAATATCTACTTAAACTCTTACAGAAAGTGAGAATTTTTATTGCATTTACTTCTCTAAAAGAATTAATTTATGGGGGTATTAAAACTTATTATCACAATTATTTGCATATGCAATTTAAGCTTTCATATAAATAGAACAAATGACCAGCCCGTCAAAATTCTTATAATGCGAGTTCGGCGACAATGAGAATTGACAGTAAGAAATGTCTATTGTATGATTAGAAAAGTATACAAAAATAATTTACATTGATAATAAATAATATCTTATATAAAATGATTCCAAACTTAAAATAATCATTTATACCAAAGATTAGATAGGGCCAACATTTTAGTATGTTTCTCCATGATGTGATCTCATCGAGACCTCCAGATCTAAGTAGACTCGTTATTTTATGTTTATTATTTGATTCGCTCACATTAAATTGCTTTGGAACATTCTATATTTTGCCAGTTGGAATTATGTTCCAAGAAACGCACTGAGCCAAATTCTATTTGATCTAGAAAATGACAAGAAACCCCAAGTTTTTATGATCCTGATTGTATACGAGTATGCAGTCTTTGCAGGGTTAAATTCGGTTCTGACTATATTGAAATGATTTGGATCAAAGTATTTTCAGAATTGGATAGCTTTGAAAAATATTTGGGAACTTTAACATTTATATAAGTGATTTTGTATTAGTATTAATTCAATTTAATCAATTATTTTATAATTTGAATATGATCATAAGTTAATTTCAAACAAATAAATTTAATTAAATAAAAAATAGAAATATTCAAAATGAGGGTGAGTTTTGGGGATTATGTATACTATGAACAATACGAAACCGTTACCGCATGTTTTCACATAATTAGTTTTGCCATAATTGTCTTTAAATTTACTAGATGTCGACTTAAGACAGTTGGAAATTATATGGTGAAATAAAAAAAAGTTTTGACATAAGATAGCAATCTACATTTCATTCAAAATCCTAACAAGTTTTTTATTTTTGCTTTACAGGACAATTTGACTTTTTTGACTTGTTACAAGTTTCATTCATTTCAGTTTTTGCAGGCATGCGATATATTATTTTAGTTTGTTTTGGCAAAAACCATATTTCCTATATCTTGTATCGGAAAACAAACAGTGAATGAGCACAAAGCAGAGTTACTTCTTTGTTAATAGAAATAAAGTATAAATAGTTACACCTGTAGTCTCGTAGTAGTTACAATCTATAGTTTTACAAAGTCTAAATTGAATTTCTTGTAATATTTCACATAGGGAACATACTCGCTTTAACATAAATCGACGTGAAACAATTCAGTACTATGATTTAAGTTTTCCAGTATGCGAGCACGTACTTATAAGCCACCGAAAGATCTCGTTATACGCCAGAACGCGAGTCGAGCGCGGAAACTCGAGTAAATAAAACATCAACGAAAGTTCAGAATACGCTGTACGCATATTTACTTGGAACGATATTTCATGTTTTTGTATGGAAATCAGATTTCAAAATAAAAATATATGGACGGAATGATGAACTAATAAATGCAGAAGCTTTTTATGTAAACTTTGGCTCAGATTTCTTTTGAAAGTGAATTAATTTTGAAGCATTGTTTTTATACAATTTTTAAACTCAAAAGATCGAAGGTTGTATACCAAAATAGATTTAAATATATTTATTTATGCGTAAAATATTCATTCTTCTTCGATCGATTTTTGTTATTAGCTATACATTTTTTCAGAAATGATGTTGGATATTTTGGTTCTTACCTATCACAGTAAATGATAAATACAAGTTACATAATAAAAATAAATATATTATTTCGTTAATGCATTCTATTTTTATTGTATAATAAATAAAGATTTTTTTTTATAATTTTATTTGAACAGCGATCAGAACTTATGGGTTCTATGAGCTGTTGTGATTATCTTACAAACTACGTTGGTTTTATTACAGATGGCAACCCAAACAGTTGTCACATCTCTGTATGATAAATTTTTATTACAATCTCTGTAATAGGGCAAGTATGGTGCAACAATGCCGGCTTGAGGGCTATTTTCACTTGGAAACATATTGCTATTTATGTTTCCAAGTGAAAATCGTTGTCACTGTTACCTGACAACAGGCTGCTCGAAGTGGGTATCGAATCCGGGACCTCGAAAAAAGTCCCGTCGCTCTTAACCGCTTACCTACGAGCGAGCCCAATAAATAAAGATAAATAAAAAAATACTGGTTACATATAATGATAATCTTCGTTTTGAGAAAGCACTATCCTTTTAATGTTTATTCATTATGGTATTTTTTTCTTCATAATAAGTAGTTTAAATTTGATTTATGATTTTCTATTTTAAACTAAATATTACTTCCTAAACTATTTATTTATACTTGCAGTAATTTAATTTTTCTTAGATATCATCGTTTTTGATTTTTGAAGGACTACCAATATTGATCACTTCGGCTATGATTTTTGCAGTTCAGGATATAACTAAAAGTTTTATCTGCTTATCTGATTTTAAAAATAGAGCTGTTAGCAATGTTTTGTTTTTTTTTTTAAATCAGCGCCCTCGAATTACTTAAAAACCGAAAAATTTTACTATCACGCAGTATTATCATTAATTACGTAATGAAACAATATTTTATAAAGCGTTGTTTCTATGATACTTTTACCGAAATAATAGCATAGTCATTTATATTAAAACAATTATGATGAACTATCAATCGACAGGTAAAAAAGCAGTATTCAACCTCTTTTAAGCTAGCAAGACCAAATTAGCAATATCGATCTAGAGTCTAGATTCTAGACCTTTTGTATTATTTAGTACAAATGATACTAAGAACCACGTGCCGCGCAAAGACCCCTTTTTGTTTGAGAAGCAAAACTAAAATAAAAACCGCAATTGATGAAACTAAATTTTTACTAATTAGCAACAAAAAATTAAAAAATAAATTAAAATGGCCGCAAAACCATGTTCACCAGAACGGCCGCAGTGTTTGGTCTACTAGTATAGCATGTTCTGTGAAGACTACTGTAGTACAAAAAAAATATAAAGTATTCATGAGTATAATACAAAAGATTACAACTTTTTAGACAAAATTTATAACCGTCGTTTTGCCTCGAATCACCACCAAATTGCAATTACGCCCATGTTGAAGCAACGTGCAAGTTCAAAGTACGGAAAAAAATTAATTGAACCATCATAATATTTTTGTTCCGTCTTCAATCAAGCCCACATTTTATTTACTCCCGCGTCGAAGCTGTTAAGAGAAAGAATTTAAAAATATTATATATAAGTAATAAAATATTCTTATCATTATCAACATAAAGATACTATTGAAAATATTTTTTCTTTAAAATATTTAATACAGAAAAATAATGTATTGCGATTTAGACATTTGATCTTCAATCAACTTACTGTGGAGCATTGATTGAAATGTGCGCAGAATTTTGTGTCGTCAGAGTCGAAGTAAAATGTTGTTTTTGAGGTAAAATTACACTTATATTTATTTTATATCGGCATAGCTTCAAAGTTTTCTAAATATCTTGAAATTTGTGAATGTTTTGCGTTTTTCAAAAATTGCGATCTAAATAGATAATGGTCAAAGTTTTATACGCATGACGAGTATACTCGAATCTGATACTTCCTCTTCAAGACTAGTATATTCGTCAATCACAGTTAATTTATTAAAGAGCTTTTAAGTATTTTGAAGAGAGTATCGATACTTTATTACGTTACTTTTTCAGGATTTCGATACATTTTTCAGTACCCTGCCTCGACACTTCTATCACTAGTTGTAAATCGACTGAATGGGGAATGTTGGTGTCTTTAGTTTGAAACGTTGAATTAGTTCTGAACTGTCGTCTGTCTGTTGTATTGTTATGACGTTCCACGGCTGAATAATAAATCGCCCTCTCATTGTTTTATGCATTTGTTTTGCTTTATTCGAGTCCGGGCGTTTGCAGGGAGGGCTTATATTGAGTGGAAAATGGGACAGCCGAGAGAATGTGCTAGTAGCTGAGTTTTCATAGCTTTTATCGATGTAGATCGTACTCTTTGAGCACAGTCGCCTGAATGCGTTTGACATTGGCGCATTTTTTGTCACAGGCGCGCCTGGCTCAAGCGATACACATTACATTAGAGGAAAATTTGTTTCATACTTCGGCGAAAATGGACTCATTTAAATTACAATTTGTTCAATTACTGAATAGACATAATTTCATTTTTACCAGGCATTATTAACTTTTCGTGAGCTGGGTTTTAGTAATTGCAAAAAATCGAATATAATCTTTTATATATGCTGTTTTCTAATTTTTATATCAGCTGTTTCGAATATACGGGGCAAAGTTCCAAAAATGGTATTTCAGTTTTTGAGAGAACGGAGCGAACGATTTGAATGATTCAAAAAACATTTTGTTTCTATTGAGGAAATCAACTGGTAAAAATTGGAAGGCTGATTTGGTTACGAAAATGCAATGAAAAAAGTAAAAAGGCCATTTGGCGGTAAGAGTTATAATTAAATTATCATTAGACATATGCACATCAAATCATCACATATTTTAAAGAGATTTTATTAAAAAGTTTGTTTGTCTTTCTATAGGTTACGTACCAATTTTTTATTGTTTAACCCTTGATACAATAATAACTCTTAAACATAAAATTCAGATAAATTGATTTCATATATGAAATCACAATTTCAATTCAATTGAATAATATTGTACTTAATTATTAACTTCCTGTAGTGTAAGTTATTGTAATCGTCCAAAAATCGAAATTGAGATTTTTTACATTTCTTTACGTTTTTAAGGTTTCTGGACATTTTGGCATACCTCAGAAAAAATGAATGTTTTTGTATGTATGTATGTATAGATACAATTTTTCATCCACGTTTTCGGGTGTATGAATCAACCGATTTGAATGGTTCAAAAAGCATTCGATTCCTATTGATAGGGAGATATGCTGGTTAGTTTTTTGGCAAGGCAGGTCCAGCCGTTTCGGAGATATGGGACAAAGAATGCAAAAAATAGAAATCAAGTCAAAAAATCACAAAATATCACATGGGGGAGGAAGGGGTATAGTAAGATATCACGTGTATTTATTTTTTAACTGACTTTTTTTTAAATAAAATCAAACATTTTCAAAAAAATTAAAAAAAAAATAGTTTTTATCACGTAACTGAAAATACACGTGAGGTTTGGTGGGGGAGGGGGGTAATTTTGAATATCACCATGGACCACCAAGGGGGAGGGGGGTCCAAAAATCCTTAAAAACTCGATCACGTGATTAATGGACGCCCCCTAAGCTTATGGAACTGTCATGGTCAACTAAACTAGTACTTGAATGATTAATAGAGAATAGTATAGAATGAGTAATAGAGAATATTGACTTGAATTGAAAGGGCACGTATCCTGGTAACGATTTAAAAAATGTAATTCTATAGTTATTTGCAATCTCATCAAACATTTTGTGAATAAAATTTTATGTGATTTAAATGCTCGAATAACCAATTTCGTTTTAAAGGTTTAAATTTAGAATGGATGGTAATTCAAATAACCGCATATTGATACACTTGTAATTTTATTGCTGCTATAAATAATATTCATAGAAATTTTCCACAAACAATACTATTTGCATTTAATTCATGTATTAATAAACATGGATTTCTATGTGCAAATGCAATTCAAGGTTTGTAATGACAGAATGATAATACCAATTGAACATTTATATTTATATATAATCATTTATTCATTCGTTCAGACAGAAATAATAAAATAATAAAAATATATATACGAAGTTTTATCTACTCTCTACGACGGTAAATATGATCTATTTTTTCACCTGTTCACATTTCTATGAATTTGAATTAATGCCGTTTTATCTAATTTAAAAAACTGGCAATACTTTTAAATTTTTTGATAAATTCAAATATAATTTTGATTTTTTCACTTATTTGGGTATTATACTAATGTACATAATTCGCTAGCTCGAGTTTTTTGATAAAATTGTTTTGGAAATGCGGAGGAAAATGGTAGAATAGATTTTTGATAGAGAGATTTAACAAGCATTTTATATATGCTGACAGTATGAAGCTTTTGAAAAAAGCAGACCCATAAAGGAAAAAGTGCTAGAAATTGGCGTTTGAGATTGAGAAGTAATCATTGACCTGCACACATGAAATTCCTAGTTTTCTAGTAGATATTTTTAATAATAAGCGTAATTTTAAGTAAATTATAAAACTCTACATTAAATACTTACAAATCTATACCCCAAAAAACGAATTTAACTTTCAAAATGAAATTTGTTTATTTTTATATTATTCTTCTTTCTAATATATGATGAAATGCACAAAGGTTTATATCTTACAAATTTAAAATAATACATTTCATTGTTGACTAATTGATTTTTATTGTTTTATATCTGATATAAAAATTAAATATTTTATAATTATGAAAATGTTCAAAACTTCTTTTTTTAATAAAATTTCGAATTTTACAATGAGATATTAAATACTTTAATAACTTGTTGATTTAAAACTTTTTAATTTTATATATAATTATTCAACTTGTATATTTTTGTCCACTGGCTTACCTGACTACTTTTCTACCTATTTACTTGTCTACTTGCCGACCAGTCGATCTGTCTACCATTTGTCCAGTATACTTGTTTGCTTTCTACTTTTTATCTGTCGGCCTATCTACCTGTCCACCTGTAAAAATTTTATTTTTGACTTTTTTTGCGATTGTTATAATTTACCCTAAGAGCAGTAAATAATTTATAAAAAAAACTATATCATAAAGCATTTCATCAAAATCTAAAATATAAGTAACTTGAGATACCACTTGTAGAATAGGCCAACAAGTGCATGGTATTGTACTCATGGGCAGTGTATATATCGAGTGTCTTTTCCATCTACGGAATAACTGGGCATATTATTAAATTTCTTCGAAGGATTTTTTCGGGGATATGAGTGTATTTTTTATAGAAGTGGAAATGGATTTTCCTTTAATATAATATTCAGTAGACATCTTATAAACGATCACTTTATCTCAGCTTGCTTGGCGTAAAGTTAAAAATAAAATATATATTTTTAGTCTGAATATCCTATGATGCACGTCAAACTCATTGTCTCATTAATGTTGTAAGGAATCGATACTGGAAATGTAATCAAATATTTATGGACATCGCGAAATGTACGTGGCAAAATGATGTTTCGAATAGCGTATCTTCATAATATTTCTTAAATATTTGTTTGTAACAAACAATCTTTTATTGTTTGACAGTCGAATATAATATGAAATCTACATATTATAAAAGGTATAATAATTTGCGCAATAATAATGTAAGTATAACATTATTGCTATATTTTTAATGTTTTGATCATATCTTTGTTCTCAACATCTCAACCGAGTACATTATCTAAATTAATTATTTTCATCGAGACAGAGATCATATCTAAAATGAATTTTTTTTTTGGCAATAAATATATGCCAACGTTAACGCGGGGGTACGTTCCATCAAAGTAGAGCGTAATGCGAAATAGTGCTAAACGGAGCTATGTTTACATAGAAATTTTGGGGTTATGTAATGACGGCTAGGAAATTTAAAAAGTACTTTTTTTTTCAATGAAAATAAAACCAAACATTTTTCTTAAAGCCCAAATTAATACCACATAATTATTCCTTGCAAAAAAATAAACAACACGAAAATTCTTGAAAAACATATAAAATTATAAGTCCTTCATTATTTTCAGTTAGCCTTCCGCGTTTTCAGTGTTCTGCCTTTTTTTGACAAATGCATCTATTATTGATTGCCCTTTTCTTTTGCGTTGTTCTGTTGAAAGTTCTTCATAAACGGATAAGCATTTGTAACACACCACGCCTTACTTTTGAAATCTTGTCAAATTTGGTTCATTTTCAATGAATCGATCCATTATTTCCATTATGGTAGACAAACTTCTTTTTTCAATCGCCATCGAAAGTTCTTTTTGCTCTTCTTCGAAATCACAGCCGTCAACATTTTTGTTTTTCTCTTGTTCAGTTAATACCTTGAGCTTGAGAAAGACTGCGCTGCTTCTTGAATTATTTCTTCGACATCTTCCACATTTATTCCTTCAAAACTGGGTTGAAATAAAAGAGCGCTAAACAGAAACGGCGCTAAACGATACAGCGCTAAGCGGGGTATCACTGTATGTGAATTATGAACTGAAATGAAAAAAAATGGTAAAAAATCACGATTACGATTTATTATTGTATGGTCTATAAACAGGTGGGTTTCTAATGGTTATACCTTTGTAGTCATTAGATTTTCTGGTAGCATATTATTATCGTTGCTATTTGCATTTGGAATAGCTAATTGAAAAACGTATGAACATGTAGCTCTGCAACCAAAGATGATATTTTTAAAAAACGCTTTTTACGATGATATTTTTTAGAATATGATGCCAAGAATACTCGTATTTTTGAATTCAAATATTTTCTAACGTGAGAGTATAATGTAAAATTTCACCGCGAGCACCTTTTGAATATATAATTTTTATTTGATTAATGTATTAATATATAATAAATATTCGGATATTGATTTTTCAAGAATGAGATAAAATATTCTGAATAACCTCGTAGGGATAGTTTGAGTTTACTAGTTCGTGTGATAGCGATAAGTAAATATGAAAAAGAGTATGATTTTCAACTTTTCGCATGCAAAATTTTTGGGTACCCCCCAATATAAATCTCTTACACGTAATACGAGTGGTGTTAGCCTCTGCAAGATTTTCTTGAGCTTCTAGTTCCTGTGCCATCACAGAAACATGAAGACGAAAAGATTACTTTCGGCTATAGATATACGAGTAGTCGAGAGTAGAATGAGTTTATCCAGCTCAGCATCTCATACATGATGATCCAATATCGCGTAAACTCCTTACCGAAATCTGTATAAGGTCATAAAGCGACATAGTTTGCATTGCGTAACTTCTATTTTTCTGCCAACGTCAGATATTACGTAGAAGCGTTTGATAAACACCGAGATAAGGCGGAAAAGTTCGCCGAGTATTTCCCACAATTTCGCCGAAAATACGAAAGTTTTATACGGTCGCATGGATGTAAACAGAATACTTAATAACTTTGATGTATCGTGAACGGTTGATAGATAAATGCTCATTTGTGATAAATAAGATTATCTGCATTAGTGCTCGATTATCCGCTTGTGATTATATATAGTTTTATATTTAATAGTTTCTGTAGTTTTCAAATTTAATTGCCTATTCAAGGTTTTATCATACTCAGTTTATATGATAGTATAACAGAACATGTATCATCACAAATTTAAATATGAATGTAAATCAATAGATGGATAATCTATGCAAATTACTTTTATATTTTACTTTTCACTATCGTCTTTGCTAACTTTTAATTTTACTTTCTCTCTATCATCTTTGCTCATCAGTATATTAATCTGCTCACTTTGTGAAAACCAAACCAACATTATATCACAACAAATAATACATACCAAACAAACAACTATCTAGACTATGTTCAGTAGAGACAACTATAACTAGACTATGTTCAGTAAAACTTCTAGTTATTACTTTTTTGCGGTTTTTCAAATACTTGTAACCTGCTCCTTAAGGCGACGTGAAATGGTACAAACCAAGGCGGAAACGTAAAATGTTTTATTTTTAATTTTAAATGGATTTTGCGAACTAATAGCTACATTATTCAACCAATGCAAAATATAAATTTCTGGGGTACATTAGGTAAATAGATAACTCTGTATATAACTCTGATTTGGTATTTTTGTAAGAAATATTCATCAGCAGAGTTGGAATAACTCTGCTATTTATGTCTATGTAAAATTGCTTTTGTTAACTTAATTTAGTTTCTTTAATCACTATTTTTACTTTTGCCAGGGTAATGGTGCAATTGTTACTTTTTACACACGCCCCCACGTTGTAAGCTTTTATTGAAGCAATATATATAGAAAAGCTGTTGAATCTCATATAAATTAACATCTTATAAAACAATTAAAATAAATATACTTGAAAAAATATATTTAGGTCTCTAACAACAGTGCTCTCATCCAAAAAAAAAAACTAACAACGAAAGAAATACTTCAGGGCAAAATGATTTAAATGGTGTTTGTAAATACGTCGATTACTAAAAACGAAATTTGGGACCATTTTGATGCGAATGATCTATATTTTGAAAGAGTTTGAATTTCTAAAAACGCAGGAAAAAATGCGAAATACATTAGATGCCATTTTGATAAAGGCAGAAAACTGGAAGCACAGAAACACTGAGTCAGAATTTGATTGGATTTTATAATCATATTAGGTTGTCAAATATGTATGGTTTATAATACAAAAAGGCGGAAGGGAGATATTTGACAACCAATATTTGTTTAAATTTTTTGTTATTTTTGTGTGAAATAAATAAGTAATAACTACTATTATTACAATTAATACATATCCAATTATCTTCTTCCAATGTTCCCTAATATTACTCACTTACTTTCTTAGACAATTTTTCTCATCTTACTTACTTTTTTTACTATATATGTTGTTATCTTCAGGTTACATATATGTATATAGACATATGATATTCGTTTAGATATCGCGATCAATTTCCCGATAGGCACGTTGAAGCTCGGACCTTCATAGAATATGATGTCCCTGGCCCGTGCATAGGTAAAGAGGAATTCAGCGGTCGCGATGAGAGCGACGTCAAATTCTTTGATCTTATGCAAGCGCGCCCATATCAATTTATAATACTGTCAAAGCCGAGCGCATCTGCTGCCGGTAGTGCAGTCGCGTGCATTCATTGTCACGTCACAATACACCTATGCATTACCTATGCATCGCTGATTTTCTTTGTTTCGCTTCTGAACAATCCATCTTGCTTACATGACAACGAATTTAGGACAAGTCTACATAAAATGCGTCTCGTCGACGGAGTGAATTCATGTAACAGTCACAACATGCCATGCGTTAACGTTGGATGTTGAACGCGAAAATGAATACACCGACATCTCTATAATGTAAAATTTAATTAGTGAGGTATGGTGTTGCGCCTTTATGACAATTGCTGGAAATCTCGTCTTGTAAATTATATTAGATACTTATAAATTGATCAACAGAACAGTAGCTGAAATTTGACTTTAGTAACAGTCGATTAACTAGTGGTGCATGACATTGTGCCTTAAGGCAATTTCTGGTAGGGGGAAGTCCCGAGTGCCGGACACCTAAGGTTATTTATAATAAATCTAAAAATATTTTACGAAATGTTTATTAAATTATGACTTATGTTAGATAACAAAGTTAGAAATCAAATTAAATTAACAGAAACGCAACATACTAAAGAATAATTAATACTATCAATCAAACTTTGGTAACAAAAAATATGATTTTACAAAGTGGCACCTAGTACCAGACATTTGAAAATAACTAGCATTGAACACATTGTAGCCATCACCACACACTGGAATATCTGCACATGTGTGTTTGACAAATTCATAGATGTTGCAAAAAACAATCACTATTTATCCACCCTTTTGCTGAGCCACACCGATGCTCTCAGCTCATTCTTTAACTAAAAAATACGGAAAATGGGGGTATGTAGTAACCGTTAGAACTCATACAGATCAAAATTAAATAATTAGCATGGATTACGTCAATTCTCACAAGAAATATCAATTTATTTACTGTCCAGCGCTAAGGGACGACTTAGTGTCCGGTGCTAAGAGACAGCATGCTCGTTCTTTGGTGGTACCTACACAAATTGTTTAGAATATATAATAATATACTACCATTTTACGAATAACAATCAAGTACTACTTTTATCTTCGAATGCCATTCAAATGTAAATGCATAAATATACTAGAATTACTTCCATTGATATTTGAGCGACACCATGATTTTGCGCCTAAAAAAGCAAAGGGCCTCTCTCGCCGTGGCCTTGTGCGTCACAGGAGAGTCTTGGCGCATGATCCTGCAACTGTGTGCCCCCCGCGCCCCTTTCATTTGTATTTTGAAATAAAAGATTCATTCTCGCTTAAATAATACGTGTTAAATAGAGTGTCCGGCGGTAGGTGCCGTCCGGCGTTTCGGGACTTCCCCGTACTTTTCATACCGAAAATTTTGGTTTTTAGAAAAGATTCAATTTTTTTCAAAAAATTTGATTGTTTTTAATATTCTAAAATATCTTAGAAAGTTTTTTTTAAAGTAATCGCATCGCGATAACATCGTAGAGACGAAATATCGAAGCGCGTAAGCGCACCATCACAGACTAACGGATAAACATTGGTACGGAACCCATAGAAATGTAAACTCTTATTATTAAAATCTCTATAAAATATCTGATAATTTAATGTGCATTTGTCTAATGATTATTTTTGATTGCCAAATGGCTTTTTCCCTTTTTTATTGCTTCTTCGAAACTACTAGATCAGCCTTCTCAAAATCAGTTCTTCATTTGTTAACACAAATAAAAGTTTTTTCATTTATTCAAACCGGACGCTCCGTTATCTCAAATTAAAATTCCTTTTTTGCACTTTTCGCCCCGTATCTTCGGAACGGCTCCTCGTCAATACTAATCGAATTTCACGAAATCGTCGACGAAAATTTGTATCCGATCAGACACACATCCGTTTTTTCTATGATATGTTGAAATGTTCAGAAGTCTATGCAAAAATTTTCATTTTGAACTTCTTGCAATAACTATAACTTACCCTACAACAAGTTAATAAAGTAAATAAAACTTTTTAATCCGGACATATTATTTTCACTTGATATATATATAGGGTGGTCTTAAAAAGGTCATTTTCGAATTTCCTTGCTCCCCGGGGCTCAATGGTTCCAAATAGATAAAAAACAATTCTCTGAAAGTTATAGCTCTTAATATTAACGTTTAGATAGAGCGCAATTCAATCAAAGTTTGTATGGAAAGAGCATGGAAAAAATTTTGAAATTTAAAAAAAATGTTTTAGGTATAACTTAGCGACAAATGAATGAGTTTTATTCATTCATTTGTTTCGCTAAATTACATCTAAAAAACATTTTTTAAATTTTTGAAAATTTTTTCCATGCTATTTCCATACAAAACTTTGATTGAATTGCGCTCTTCTAAACGTTAATATTAAGAGCTAAAACTTTTCCAGAGAATGTTTTTTTATCTATTTGGAACCAGTTGAGCCCCTGGGAGCAAGGAAATTCGAAAATGACCTTTGTAAGGACCACCCTAATATATATATATATATATATAATATATATATATATATATATATATAATATGATATATACAGTTATTGAATGTTTTTATTAAGATTAATTGTAATTCAAATGAAATAAAAAAACACCCAAACTTATTTATTCCAAGTATGTATTGTTCTTACAAATTTGATTCATGAATGATTTTATATTGCACTGAAAGAAATAAATTTGATTAAACCATATTCGTTCGCAATTCTATCACAGTGCTCGTAAAGTCTTGTCTATCCAACGCACCCTTCTTAGTTTATCCGCAAGTGCGATATGTGATAATACACTGTTCCTAAAATCATGTGCTGATAAACGATACACTTCGCAAAATTCAATAGCAATGACGCTTGCAACTCTTCTATTGTCTCGTTTCAGAAGTGCCACTTCGCCAAATAGGAACCATCTTGCAGGTGACAAACTTCCTTTCCATCGGAGAGATGATGGTCACAGTTCCAGAAACTAGAAGTACATGCAAGTACCCTGGCTACCAGCTCGAACCAGAACATCATTAGGCAGGAAAATCATCGGTTCCATGTTAATTGTTATAGCGGATAGAACCTCTTTTGGTAAGTTGTGAAAACAGCTCAACACTCTCCAATAATTTTGACATGCATGTAAAGAAACCTCTGTCTTTCAAATGCTGCGCACATATACATATTATATTATGCTCTGGAAAGTACCTGTAGTTGTATTTATATTCGTAGTAGGTGGTAATTTACTCTGCATGCGCTCGGGCATGTGGTTTAGATGCATATAGTTTGCAACTGATTCATAGTTTCTTGATATGTGACCGTGGCCGAATTGATTGTTAACACGTAATTGATCACCATTACGAGCACATATGCAAAATAAACATA
>NW_020538040.1:40452387-40469013 GCF_003426905.1 Ctenocephalides felis | reverse complement strand
TTAAAAGCACGGAATGGCCGTATAATCAAACGAATATAAAAAAAATGGATTTTTGATAGACATTTGAAATAAAAGTTGCAAATTAGGCGTTTTTTTTGTTTTTTGCTATAAAAAAATCGAAGTTTTGAAAATTTTCGATTGATAATAGTTCATTCCATGCGTTTAAATATATTGAGTGTGCCCTGTAAATTTCAAGTAATTCGGTCCAGCCGTTTCTGAGATACAATGGAGGAAAGTTTGAAAAACACAGGTTTGAGAAAAACGCGTTTAAAGTTTCAAGTCCGTTAAAAACTGCTACGAACCGCTCTTTCTTTTACCTGCTGTATTTTTAAAACGACTTCGAATTTTCTAAAATCGCTTTACTACCGTATTCTAGACATGTTAAGGGAGCAATTATGGAAAAAAATCGATTTTTTCATAGGAAGGCCCCCTTAAGGCAAATTTCTGTAACTTCCTGTATCGTAATTAATTTTTTATTTTTTTTATTTTTAACTTCCCGTAGTGAAAAATAAAATTTATATATATATATATATATATATATATATATATATATATATATCTTTACGTTAAAGCTTCTGAACATTTTGACATACCTTAGAAAAAAAATGAATTTCTGCATGTGTGTATGTTTTTTTTGTATAGCGAAGGAAATATCTTTATATTCCAGGCTGGTGTTTAATCTGAGTATGTCGGACTCAATACCGCCCGGATATAATACCGACTAAAACCCCTGCTCTGCCCTTGCCCCTGGTTTCCAGGGAAACCGCCGTTTGGCATTACTTCGTGGGGAGAGGATTTAGAATGTTAAAATTCTCACCTTATTTTTATACTTAGCTTTTAATTGTGCGAAGTCCCATTTGCCCTTTTTCCTTCCATAGAACGCTGGTCAATTAGCACATCTCTCGCAAATCTGTCTATGGCGTTCCAAGCAGCTTCAGTTGTCAGCATCACTTCAACAACAGTATCTGGAGTATTTCTTTGCCTCAATATCTCTTCTACATCGTCCTGTAGAGCACCAAATCGCGGGCACACGAAGATCACGTGCTCACAATCCAACGAGCTATCGTGCTTGAAGCGGTGTTGGTAGGCTCGAAAACAGCCGTGCCCAGATAGCATTTGCGCAGTGTAATAATTCAATTCTCCATGCTTGCGATTTACCCAACTTTGATATTTGGAATGAGACGATGCATCCATCTGCCTATCACTGCGAAATCCCACAGTTGCTGCCATCGGTCAATGCTGTTCTGCCGTTTTTCTATTCTCAACTTTTCAGGACTGAGTTGTTGATGTCTTCGATGGTAAATTGTCCGTCTTTCCTCTGCTAAGACTAAGAAAGGCAGAGTTTGTGAAATGACGCACACTGCTTCTTCCAATATTGTGCGAAATGCACAAGCATCCTTAAAGCACTCAGACGACATATAGGTCCTGCCATTCTTCTCGATTTTCGAGTTTTCAGAGCATCAACCCATATGTAAGCACTGATGATAGTAATATCCTTCTGGTTTGTTTTGGGCCTCCAACATTAGGCATCAGTCGAGCAAGTCTCGTCTTATCTATTGACGCCTTAGCACTAACATGTTACCTCTGTCGATTGAAATTCAATTGAGCATCAAACATAACGCCAAGGTTACAGATGTGAGGTTTTGACGTGGTCTCTAGAGTTCCTAGTTTATATCTGTTTATCTATGAGAGTTCCTATCTTCAGGTTGATGGTCTCTATTGTTTTTCTACTCGTGATAAGAACAGAACTTTTTTGTTGTGTTGGAGGTTCATTGTCGTGTGTGTGCGTATGTATGTATGTATATGCGGATACAAATTTTTGTACAGAATTTTGAGAACAAGGATTAATCGATTTGAATTATTCAAAAACTGATTAGATTTTGACAAAGGCAGACCCAGTCGTTTCGAAGATATGGGGCAAAAATGCCAAAAATGGTAACTCAGTTTTTGAGAGAACGGAGTTTAATTGTACGAGAATGCTGCCTTTTCTTTAAATTTGGACCTGAAGGTTTATACAGTGAAATCTTAACATTTACTGTTAAACGCGTATATTATAAGACTTTTTTTTTCTAGAGTCTATTGTTTATAATCATGTTCTATGTACATTCATGACAATTTTCTAAAAATATATAAATCGAAATAATGATTTTCGAATTATATTCTAATGATGGTAAACGAAATGTGAAAATAGAAGTGCGGTTTCACTCGATCACATAATCGAGCAATGAATTTAATTTAATTTTGGTGTAGGAATTTTAATCAAGATGAAAGATATTTATAGATCACTCGATTAGGTGAAAACTCCTACCTGCTCCATTCTGGCTACGACTACGACACACACACACACACACTATATATATATATATACATACATATATATATATATATATATATATATATATATATATATGTTGATAATTTTGCCAACGTTGATACATATTTGAAGTATTTTGCACCCAATCGTTGAATTAAAACCAAGTTAATAAGATAATTTCTTTATTAAACGTTTCGGCACTTAATTTATGTCATCATTCAGTATCAAACCAGAAAAAACACAAAAACATAAAATTTATTAAATACACTAAAATTGTGTCAAGGGTTGTCCACCCTTCCCATTTTCTCATTGTACAAATAGTGTCCGATGTCCACAAACAGTACATAGTTGATAAATGGTTTGCATAAAAAGCATTTTTTTATAAAATAGGTAGATTGAATATAAAAATCTAAAGATGCAACAGTTTTTGATAGGAAAATAGGTGTTATCCTTTGTGGCAAAGCTGTAAAAGTTTCCATTCTCTCATTTTTTTTCAATCTGTCCATTTGCTTCAGACCAATATTTTTTGTTAGAAATATTTATAAACATTTAGATTTTTTATTATTTTAATTATTGCACATAACAATATAATTTATAAACGAATAACGGAATTTGCTTTGTAATTCAAAAATTAATAAATTATTGAGAAGCGCGGTAATAATAAATCAAAATCTAGAAATTTTACATATTGAAAATCAGTTTAAATAGAATCAGCTTGAGATTAGGTACTTGCAAAGGCTATTACACAGGAACATTTATATATAGCGTGCTTTGTAGTGGGTAAACTATTCATATATTTTTTGTTAGCTGCTCATTTCACTTATATACCTATGGCGGAATGAACACGGCCACATGACAGATGTCAGTTGAATTACGCCAATTTGATGACAAAACTTCACAGCATCCTTGGAGCTTCTCTGATGCAAACTTCACATCAAGCAAGCTATAGAAGATGATTGTTTTAGTACGATCGTGAAATTATTTTCGGGTTCAATCATCGAGCATTTTGTCGGGACTAAAAAATGATATCGAAATTTCTATAATTATAAATCGAGCCATAAATTTTACGGCCGAAGTGAACCATTTATTATTAAATATTATTATTAGAAGTGAAACCACAATTATCTGATGTTGCCTCGTTGGTGATGTCAGTTTATTGAAAACTCAATTTATCATGAAACTCGATTTATAATTATAGAAATTTCGATATCATTTTTTAGTCCCGACAAAATGCTCGATGATTAAACCCGAAAATAATTTCACGATCGTAAAACAATCATCTCCTATAGCTTGCTTGATGTGAAGTTTGCATCAGAGAAGCTCCAAGGAAGCTGTGAAGTTTTGTCATCAAATTGGCGTAATTCAACTGACATCTGTCATGTGGCCGTGTTCATTCCGCCATATACCACATTTGCAATCAGTTAATTATTTTTATACTAAATCTATTACACTAAAAATATTTTTTATGCCAAAACTACGTTTGCCGGGTAAGCTAGTATAAATATTGAATTTAATTTTAGGTAGTATTGATAACTACTGTCACATTAAATTTTAACTCAAACTTAACAATTTCTCACAAAATTTTGTTATTGCGTCAATATTATCCAAAAATGAGTAAAAAATTTATAATTTAAGAAAAAATATGTATGTTTAAAGTAAATATTTATTTCATTTATATTGGTCTCGCTTACTGGTAACTTTTCATTTTTTTGCATTTTATAATATATTTTATATCATACACAATCTCTCTCTCTTTCTTTATATATACATCCTATTTGCTATACAATTCTTTATTCTTGAAATGACTTCTTCATTTTCTCTCTTCTAATCTTATTTTTTTTTTTTAATTTAACTTCATTTCCATTCTTTATTTCTTCATTCTTCTTTTTCAACTTCGCGTGTTCTAATATTTTTTCTTCTTACTTCTCACATTAAATTTTAACTTAAACCTAACAATTTCTCACGAAACTTTCTACATCAATATTTGCCAAAAATGGATAAATTAAGAAAAATGTAAAAAAAGTAAAAAAAAATAAAGTAATACATTTTTATTTATTAATTTCTGATTTTTGTTATTCACAATCTTTCTCTACATTTATTTATTATACATTTTTTTTTACTGATTCCTTCATTCTAGTGAGTTTTTTTCTATCTTGCAGCCTTTAATTCTACTCAACTCCTTCTTCTACTTATTTCTTCATTTTTCCTTTTTGACTCCGTGCATTCCAATATTTTTTCTCTTCGTACTCCAAATTTTCAGACTCAACTATTCAAAGTCCATATTTTATTTCTCAATTTGAGAGCACAAATTTCATGCCAACGCGGGGGGGTTTGAACCATGTATCCCTGGCGTGGGGGGCGAGTACGCTAGCCATTAGGCTACGCTCGCCCCGTTATAATTTTCAAAAATTTATGATTATAAGGTATGATAATATTAATCCGATTCATATAAATTTATAATATTAAAGTATTGAGATATATTTAATAATATTTTTTGTTAGAAATATTTATAAACATTTAGGTTTTTTATTATTTAAATTATTGCAAATATATTTTTAATTCTTACAGATACAAATACAATATTTATTTATATTATTATATTTATTTAAAAAAATCAATAATTACTAATATGTATATATATATATATAATTAGAACAATTAGTTATATACTAATATATACATTACTAATATAATATATATAATTAGAACAATTATATATATATATATATATATATATAATTTGTCATAAATAATAAACAATAGTATATAATTTCTTGTTTATCAATATAATATTTGTTGTTAATTACTATAATATTTGTGCATGATATAATTTCTAAAGCCATTTTTGGATTCAACACTGCGAATGTATAATCTATAAATCAATATTTCGGAATTCCATTAAATCTAGCTTAAGAAATAAAACTGTAGTGACAATCCGATAGAGACATGGACGGACAGGACAATAGAAGAAAAACAATACGCCTTTGTTCGAACATTTTCTGAAAGGAATTCTAAATATATTTCAAATAACGAAATTGTACAACTAAAACTACGTAGAAATATAGTTAGAACAGAGAATATTTTAGTCTGCTATATTTTATGTGAATCTTAAATTATAGTATGTAATTTTGATACACATTGTCAGCAAATAACAAAGCAAAGCTTCTTTCATAATTAATTTTAATTCTGAAATATTTAACACTTAACTACACTATTCGACAAAAAGGTTGTATGATCTCTGAAAGTCTCTATGCGTCATTTTACAGTAATTAAAAAATTACTTCTGTTTGCTATCGGTTTCAATATTACAAAAAAAAACAGAATGAAAATCTATAAGCTAATCAATAAATATATTTATTTAATACATTTGAAAATTTCAGATAATTCAGATTTGAATTTTTGACAAAAAAATATATATACATTCATTTTTGCCAAGCTATATTAATATTAACCAAAGCCTAAAATAATTTTTATTATTATCGATTACGATTGCTTGCGGAAAAATAAATACTCGATATATTCAAAATGGATTCCAAATTGTGAATTTATTTTGCGTGATTTCTGCGATATCCTGATAGATATTTATAATTTAATGCTTTACCTTTGTCCCTTCAACTATATTTAGAAAGGTGTTGCAAAATTAAGCTTGTTTTGCTTGGGGGTCGATACAATTATTATATATATATATATATATATATATATATATATATTTCTATTATTGTCCTGAACTAAAAGCTTTTTTTCCATTCTCAAAACAAATTATTTAATTATTCATTTATAAATATTTTTTAGATTTCGGAGATATAGGATGTCCTCTTCTTCAGGCACTATTAAACACAAATATATATACGAGGTCTGTTCAAAAAGTACCCGGAATTTTCGTTTTTTCAAAAAAATATTTATTTATTCGTCTACATTAATGTGGTCCCCTTCAAAGTAGTCCCCCCCAGATATAATACACTTATGCCAGCGTTTTTTCCAATTTTCGAAGCACCCTTGATATTCACTTTTTGATATGTCCTTGAGCACTCTCAGCGATTTTCTTCAATCGAGGAAAACCGCCGTCCTTTCATGGGTCTCTTCAACTTTGGGAATAGGAAAAAGTCACACGGAGCCATATCTGGTGAATTTTTGCACTTTGCAACACTTCATTTCATTTTTTACGCAAAATTTAATACAAATTCTTTGACTTTCAATTCTTCCATTGTAAAAATCGCCGAGCTCAGAAAAACACGTCGAACCTTAGCGACTACCACAGACAAAGTAAACAGTGAATATAGCTGAAAATTTCATCATACTTTAGGGGCATGTATACCAACACAATAAAAAAAAAAATTTGACAATCAGACACTCCAGACCCGCGAAATTTAATTATTAGTAATTCCGGGTACTTTTTGAACACACCTCGTATATATATATATATATATATATATATATATATATATATATATATATTTAACTATATAATAATTGAGAGATATTAAAAATTGAATAAAAAAATGAAAGAAATAAAATTCGAATTAAAATGAAATTTCTTTTATTTTAAAAGAAATTAAAAAAGTGTATATGTATGTATGTATATATGTATGTGTATATGTATATATATATATATACATTTATACACATATATATATATATATATATATATATTAATGAAAAATTAAATACACAATTCTTCTAGAAAACAAGACAAAAATAAAATTGTAAATAATAATAAGTATTCAGAATTGTTTTAATAATGTAATATCGTATACATAAAATTTTGCAGTTATAAACTACCAGAATTTTTAGTTCTAAATTTATCAAATATTATTAAAATATACTGCGTTTCAACACACTTGACCATTTAATCAAGTTTAATATATTTTAATGAACATGATGTTTAATAAAATATTCTTCAATTCAAGACAAAATTAAGTCCTAAATAATGAAAAGACTATCTTTTTTTACATAACTTGGTTTGCAATTACATATTATATATTTAATATTTACGTCATCAGTATCATTTTTAAATATTATTTGTTGTTTTATTTTTGATTATTACCTCTATTACTTACTTTTTCACATTATTTTTTTATATTGTTTTTCATTATTTTTAAATTTTTGATTGCTCTATTGTATCCACATTTTAAATACTTATGTATAAATTTTTCAAATTTATATACTACTCGTTTTTTTAATGAATGTTATTTTATATTTACTAATAACCTTTTAAAGCAAATGCTATAATTTAAATAATTAAAGTACACGATTACGGGTCTTCCAAACATCTAGTATATTTGTTATCTCAAAATGTTATACCAAGCCATATCCAAACCATAAATTAATTGTTCTCGTATAAATGAACGGAATATATCACTTTGTCGTCGACTCACTTAATTTGCTAATAAGTTGGAGGAGTTGAATCTCACTTGACTAAGATTAAGCGACGAGACCACTGCTCCACTTACATGCAAACCAAGTTCGATTAATCAATGGACGAATGTAGAACAACCTGCACACTTTCCCGGATTTCAAAGAAAATTACTTACAAGGTGACGTGAACCCGCGCCCTGGTGATTAACTAACATCAGAAAACAAATTTTATTAAATGCCATTTGTAAATTATTACTATTTAATAGAATTTGCTTTCAAGAATGTTTGAAATTGAAATTTTCAGTTGCTGAGTATATGAAAACGTAATGCTGATTTATAAATTGCGCCTTTAGATATTCAATGCGCAATAAAGTTCAATAGTTGACGGCAAATTAGTTATAATACCATCAGGTTACCATTTCACTAGTGATATCAAATTGGCTTCTACTTGTTAATCGTTTAACTTAATTTATTTTATATTTGCTGATTTTATCCTGCTGATTAATTCAGCAAATGTGTGAGCTGAAAGATATAGATCTGGCATAATAAATTGCACTGCCGAGACCTTTCTTCCAACTGCCACAAATGCTAATGATCAATTTTCCAAACTGAACACTTTGTTAATTTAATTTTCAGTCATTATTAATTTGGTTAAGTTTAATTTTCACTGATAATTGAAGAAATATGTCGACTGTTTATTATCTTAGAAACTTCTACGTAAGAGTGAGTATTTTTTGAGTACCCAAGTATTTATATAGCAGGTGATATGATAGTACAAACATAAAGATAATGTTCTTAATTCGATATCGACACGTTTCTATAGATTACAAAAAGGGGCGCGCTTCAAATAAAAAATTAGTCAATCCAAATTCAAGAAAGTAAATTACGAAAGGTGTAGATGTTGTGCCTAATATCTAATTTTAGTTAAAAATAGCAATATTTTAACTTTATAGGTCCATTTAAATATATTTTTCAATTTTGTAGAAAAGAATATATCAATTTAAGAAAAATGTAAGTTGATCTTAATCAGTAAAATTTTTCGGTCAAAACTTTTAGATAAAATGATTTTCTAATGAATATTAATATATTTTTATATATAATATTTATATATTTCGAATAGAATACAGAATATAGTTTTAGTATAGAAATAGAATATAGTTGTCCTGCTTTTTGAACGGCTTCAAAAATTTAACCTTTGAAATCTTCTTTTTTGTTTCTCTAATTATATATTTATTATCATAGTTTCATATTATTATATTGTAGTTTTTAAAAATGAGATATTGCAACAAACGAGTTTTCAAGATTGATCAGAATGACAAAGTTTATTGATCTAATACACATATTTTTTTATTTAAACTTATTTGCCTTATAAAATATTTAATACGTCGAATAATGTTTATATAATTTTAAAGAACAAGTTCATAGTTTTTTTTTAAAGAAGACCCAGAAAGACCTAGTTTAATCTATTGTGATAACAACTGTACTTACAATATTAATATTTTAACTAAATTTATTTCATTTACTTATAACCATTTTTACTTTGTAGGATTTCGAGGCCCCTTTGTTTCAAGCTTCTTATGTTGACCTAATATCAATACGACTTGAAACCGATGCTTCTATACTTTTTCTTTTTTTCTTTTTAATTTTTTTCATATGTTTTCTGACAGTTTCATGACATTAATGTCTTTTTCCATCCTATCTAACGTTAAGCACTTGCTTGTTAGTTTATGGTTATAAAAGTTTTTCATCAGTTAAGTATTAGTAATTTTTTTTGAATGTTTTTATTCTGCGATCTTAATTTCTCAATAATAATATTTAGCTCGTTTTTTTATTAAAGAGCAATTTTGATTAATCTAATTATTATAAACTAGCAAATTATCCAAATGCTATTTTTTCATCAGATCTTTGATGCTATTTGTGTATGAATATTAAAATTTTTCCAAAGTTATAAAAGTTGTTATTGTTGTTCGAAATCATTTATTTGTGCGTCACTGTGTTTTCCTTCCTAATCGATCGATTTCAGTATAATTCAATTGATATGCCCACTGAGGCACTTGGCTGCTCAGCTTTATCTTATCTTCTTGGAATACTACTTGCCAAGTACAGATACCATCTCGTTTACCTTATTTTGTACTTACAATTCTTTTCATGCGAAATAGAAAATTTTAATTCTTGATATCATACTATCAACGTAATTATGCTCGCTATTATTATTAAATAATACACCCTGATTAAGAATATATATGCTTATTTTTCATAACTCGAATTAAGTATTCGTATCTATATTTGAGAATGAAAAGTAAAGTTAATAAGACTAGTTATCGATCTTTATTATACTTGATTGAAAACTCTGCTCAAACTAAAAGTTCGATTAAGAATACTTAAATTACTACAATAATAAATATCGTACTGTATAATATTATACATATTTATATAAATACTCTATAATTTATATAAAACTTTATACAAAGCTTGCCATAAAACCTTTATATAAAGCCTGCCATAAAACCTAACACACAATTTTAAAACGACTGAAAAATAGAAGTTTTATACGCGCAACACTAACTTTTGATAACTTTGTAGCGTTTATTTTCACATCTGTATTTCTTATTACAATTCGGAAATATTTTGCCAAATGGACACCAGAAGTGCTAATGATAATGATAAATTAAATGATTTCTGATCTTATGATCAATCTTTAGATTGCATTGTCAAAATGCTCTTCCAAAAGATAAGTTCTTATATATATGTATACAAATACAAGGTTTCGAAGTTAAACCCTCTAGTTTATTTCGATTATCGATTCAATTCGCTATCTAAATCCATTAATTTCATACATAATAAATTCGAAACGTACGATGAAATTCTAGCGGCATTAATATATCTATTATAATTATATTATTTCAAAAATAAAATAAGTAATTCGGGCCAGTAAGTAAAATCTAATAGAAATTGACGAACGTGATAGAATAGTATTCTTAAGAAGACATCTATCGTTCTACAGACATCTGTATTTTGCCATTGATGTGTTTTGCGGAAAATAGTAAAAATTTCAGTTTTCTTCAAAACGGTGTCTTTAAAGCGAATAAAAACGCTCAAAACATATTCGAAAGTTTTATACGGAAACTATTGGTATTGTTTTTTTCTTTTAGCAAATACCGTTTTTTACCAAGTCAAGAAAATCCTTCAAATGCCTTAGTCTAGCAGAAGATATTAAAGCCATTCTTCTGAAAATATTGTTGCTACTCTGTTCCCACCCAAATCTTTGATTATCCCATGGACAAAGGGGCTAAGTTAATTTTTTAGATCTCTTATTCAAAGCCTGTTAAATTCTGACTGTGACTTGACTGGTTTCCAAAAAAGTTCTTAGTAAAAAAGGTCATCTATCTATTGCACTTTTTTGAAACATTACAAAACATTCAGCAAAAATAAGCTGGGCAGAAGCTGCAGAACCACTAAATAAGTTTATCTCGTTTGAGGAGGAAATCTCTAGTTCTGTTGCTTAAGAAATTATTGAGAATAAACGCCAAAAGTTAAATAAAACTAGTGGTGCATGGCATCGTGCCTTAAGGCAAAATGCTAGAACTTACCGTACCGAGAATTAAAATTTAAAAAAAAAATCAACTTTATATTGTATCCAAACATACACACACATACATACATCTATTTTTTCTAAGGTATGCGAAAATGTTCAGAAACAGCTGAAACGTGAAGATATGCAAAAATTTTTATTTTCGATTTTACCCTACGAAATGTTAATAAATGATAATGATGTAGGTTTTTTTATTATATAAAATGTAAAATAAACTCCGTTGTTTGTACTAGCATAATGCTTCCTATAGTTTAATTATTAACCTAATTGTTTTTATAATAATCGCAAAATTTTCGGTAGTCCGGCACCGAAGCTGACCAGAGCATGCCGGAATAATGGACTTCTTCTGTATATTTGAAAATTGCCGTGACAACTTTACATTATTCGTTGTTTAATTTAGTAAGAAACCGCATAACTACTGATATATAAAAAAACTAACATTTATTTATGAATAATAGCAATACAATGCAACTATATAGCAATTTGCTGTATTTTTGGAATACTGTCATTAGTATTGTCAGGAATTTGTTATTATGCTTATTACATCGTACCATTAATAGTTGCAAAAAGGAAATCATTTCCTAAAAACTGCTTTTTTGTATTGAACCATTATTTATTTTTACTTATAAAGCCAAACGTTGCCACGTTAATAAATTTCTTTATAAACATCAGTTTCATTTTTATGTCTGGGTATATACTTTTTATAACAAAGTATATTTCAACATTTTGTCTTTTCACATAATCCTCGCATTGTGACATTCTTTATTAAAGCAATGCGAAACATTATTTTCTCAGGCGTAAAATCTCTTGCAGTTACTCTGGTATTCATTAAAAATGTATAACGGAAACTCGGAACTATGTAAGAGAAGCTTTGTTCAAAAGATTAAATGATACATATAAAATTTGTATTTTATTTCAATTCAAATAAAACCGGTGATGTAGTTCAAAGAGCGCCAATTAATAATTGAATGATGTTTTTGTGTTAAAATATTTAATATTAAATGAAACTGCTTTGTAAAATTCAGTGTGAGTTAAGTAAAAGAAATTGCTTAACTTTATTACTTGAGAAAGATAATAAGGTCTATAATTGTATCATCCTTAAGATTTTTATTTCAAAAAACGGTTTATTCGCAATATCAAAATATTTCTTAAAATGAATAGAGAAGCGTTTTGAAATAAAATGCATTGAATAAAGGCTCTGAATGTTAAGATCATAATTTCAATTGTCGCAGTTTAAAATTTATAGAGGAAAGAATTTTTATATTTAACATCTACAAATAGAATGTGTGTTTTACTTTAAAAAAATAGTTTAACCATGATTATATGCTTATTGTTAGATTCATATAAACATCGTGCATATAATTTTATTTATTACTTGCTACATATTTTACACTTTTACAGAAATAACGCATGTTTTTAAATAATATTTGAGCTTATTTAATTGTGGTGTTTAATTCTACATACGAGATATATGGCAGAGTGTTCCGCGGGTAAAAAGGTCTACCACCGGTATCTCAGAAACAAGTAAAGTTAATAACTTTACTAGTATAAATAAATATAATTTGATTTATAATATATAGGTATTGTTAATTTGAAGGTAGATTCAACAGTTTTCTCATAAAACCTATATAAAAGCTTACTCGTGAGTCGGTGCAAAGGATCAACTGAACCTTTATCCAGGATAATTTGCAAAGTTGTAAATAATAAATAGCAAATCAAAAAGTAAATTAAGTTTAAAAAATCAATTTTTTGAGCAATAAGTTAAATAAATAATTATTCCAACTGTGTTGATGAATATTTCTGTCAAAATGCCCTAGGTTATATTATAGTGTTATCTTTGTTAAAAATGTAGAATGAAATTTATATTTTGCATTGGTTAAATAATGCTATTATTTTGTAAAATCTCTTTAAAATTAAAAGTAAGACATTGGATCTGTTCGCCCCCTGACCATCCCATTTTACCTCGCCTATGGGGTAAAAAGGACCAGGTAACAAATTCTTCACAAGCAGCAAAAAATACATTTCGACAATGGCGAAATGATCGAAAGATTAAAAGCCATAAATAAATAAATAAAAAATAACAATTGATAGTCAAATTGATCTTTATGCCCCTCGACCTACCTTATATATATATATATATATATATATATTTATATATATATATATATATATATATATATATATTATACTATGCTTACATAATCTATTTATTACCATCCCTTTTATTCTCGGATATGCAGCAGAATAATTGTGGTTAAATCTTAACCTGCATATTGTAGCAATTAATTTACGACTCTCATTGTTTATTGTGTTTATATATATACGGTAAAGCTGCAATTCATGATTTAATATTTGAGATTTATTTTCTTATTAAAGTTTAGAGTAAACATTTTTCCGGACTGGTAAAATCAATTTGTTTTGCTGCAAAAAACCATTTGTATTATGCTTTAACATTCAAATGAATTTTTTATTTATAGTATATTATTTAGTTCAGCGTCATTTCATTTGTATGGGCTTTCTTGAAAGGGCTGATGTCAAGCAGTAGTGGCATCGGTTTTTACTTTTGATGTTGATAAAAATATGTTTCTAAGCCTTCCGGCATTGATGCATCAATAAAAAACTCATCAGTAATACAGAAATCGTGAAAATAAAGTCATCAAATGGATTTATCCTAAATTTTTTTTTTTATCCTTTGGGTAGCTTTATAAAATTTACGTTATTAAGAAGCCATCACAACAAGCTTATAGGACTTTTTAGTTCTAGTTGCTATAATAATATTAATAAAAAATCCATTTGAATTATGATAATATTAAATATTAAAGACATGAATTTTTATGCAATATTTTATTTTTGTACAATATATCTTCTTGAGCAGTAAATTTTTGTAATGAAATATTTTGAAATCTGCATATTTTATTCTGAAGGGAGTTAACTAATAGGTATCGTTTATAGTTGCACAAATTTCAACTTATTACCTAGCGACTAATAAAACCGATGCAAAAAGATTCTCTTGTATAATTTTTATAGCAATCAAGATATAATTTTATTTTGTAAGCTTTTCTGCAATATAACTAGTTGAAAGTTGTATTGAAGACGAGTGATTTAGTTCTTCAGACACTTCTGAAAGTGAATCTAAAATTTTTTATTGAGGTCTGCGTCTTTTAATCTTTTTAAGGTTGCAGTATTACAAAAAGGGTGTAAAAGTATATTATGGTTGTGAATTTTTATGTGATAAATATTCCATCTATCTTTGATGACATTTTTAATGAAAGGTACACCCAAGTTTTGGCGGATTATTTAGTTAGTTGTGTACCAAGGAGCAAACAAGTTTTAGAACAGATTTGTAAATAATAACTCTATTGTAAAAAGACAATTCTAACTTTTTACCTAAAATGCAGTTAATTTGTTGTGTAAAGCATTTCTAAATTGAGTTTTATGCCATAAATGCGAAAGGAATGAACATATCATAATAATATTTTTTTGGTTAAGTCTTAAGAAACATTTGTTTCATATTTCCATTCTATTACATTATTTGATTAATAACTTTTTTTTATCTAAAGAGGTATATAAAGTATTTCTTTGGTAGTTGTACAACTTCCGCGTCTGAAATAAAAAAGCCGAAAGTAAACACCAAATTAGTAAATATAATATCCGTCATCAAATTCTCTATAAAGTCTAATCAATCCAGCCAAGCCTTAATTTTATGTACGGTTTTCCAATTTTTTATCGATTCATACCTGTAAAAAGAGTGATGGTTAATAGAATATTAATGAGAAATAAATGATAATATTTAACAAAAAATGGAACATAGTTGTACAAAAGCTCGAATTGTCAGACTAATAAAGTAATAATAATATTAAATTATTTTGATTTTATTACTTATATATATATATATATATTTTAAAAATATCATATTTGTGAAAATACAAAAATTTTTTGATAATTAACTTTAATATATCGGCTTTTTAACGATCAATTGTAATATTATTTATTATTTTGAAAATAGTATTTTTACATTGAAACAAGAACATTTTTATTTGCTAATATCAAATGAAAATATTTCATTTACTTTATAAAGCAATCGATAAGATAAATAATTTGATTTATTATAGTTATCATTTGTTCGGCCAACATATCAGTTGGAGTGGTTTCTTATCAAGAACTCATTTCATAAGAACCAAAAAAGTCTTATCTAATAATGTATTGCTTTCAAGTGTATTTTACCTGTCGTCACTAAATATCGACGAATCAATAAAGAATTTATACCTGCTATAAAGTTATTTATTAATTCAATGGCAACTGTTTAAGTAATTCGCTCATTTTGATGCTTCCAAGTTTTAATTTGCGCATATATTATTCATTGATTAAATATTATTTCATTATTTCATTAAATTTTGTATAAAATAAATTGTATTCACGTTCAAATAAATATATAATCATTACAAGATAAATCCAGTATATATTAACCCTCTATGGGCCGAATTTTTTCTATAGTTTTACACCCAATTAACATTAGGAAACAAGCAACAGTAATTATAAGCCTATGAATAAATAAAAATAAAAAAAATGCTTAAATATTTTTTTTGGTATTAATGACTCCGATTTACTAACCATTTTATCAAAAATTGTACTGCACGGTTCAGACTAGAAAATTGTTTTCTTTCATTTATTTCAGATCCCACGTTTAAAAATGCAGTAGACTCTATTGGATAAAATAAAGTTTTTCTCTATTTCCGCGAGGTGCTTTTTGGCACATTTGACGCTTATCCTCTGGTTGATGAGATAATATGATTCAATGTGGCTCTACGTCCATTCGTGATATTCACTATATAGTTTTTGTGCAAAGATAAATTTGTTAGATAAATGCCAAAATAATACGTCTTGAAGTTTAGTATTCAGTCGTAGTTTTTTGGTAGGTCGAAATGTCGGGTTTGAAGGGTTGGGTTTGACCTTTCCCGGACGGCCAGATATCCAGCAGTAATGATATCGATTTTTACTTGAAAATATGGTGGTATGTTTCCAAGTGAAAAGAGCCATTCCGTCGTTTCGTACAGAGCTGCTGCTGTATCACAATTAGAAAGAAACACTTAGTAGGGTGCCTTCTAAATAAAACTGTATCTCAATTAGTTATATGACAATAGATAGTCCATTAATCATATGATCGATTTTGAAGGATTTTTGGACCTCTCCTCACCTTTTGGTGATGTTTGAAATTAGGCCTCCTCCCTCCACCAAACATCACGTGTATTTTTAGTACCGTGGAAGAACGTTAAATTTTTTTTTTGAATTTTTATGAAATTCAGATGAAAAATAAATACACGTGATATCTTACCTTTTCCTCTGTTTTAAGCCTCCTTTGATTAGT
>NW_020538040.1:40426557-40451387 GCF_003426905.1 Ctenocephalides felis | reverse complement strand
AGAGTTTCTGAAATGACGCACACTGCTTCCTCCGATATTGTGCGAAATGCGCAAGCACCTCTTGAAGCACTCAGGCGATATATAAGTCCTGCCATTCTTTTCGATTTTGAGTTTTGAGAGCATCAGCTCATATGGAGATACCATACGTAAGCTCTAATGATAGTAATATCCTTCTGGTTTGTTTGGGCCTCCAACATTAGGCATCAGTCGAGCAAGTCTCGTCTTATCTATTGACGCCTTAGCACTAACGTGTTACCTCTGTGTTTGAAATTCAATTGAGCATCAAACATTACGCCAAGGTAACAGATGTGAGGTTTTGACGTGGTCTCTAGAGTTCCCAGTTTATACTTGTTTATCTATGAGAGTTCCTATCTTCAGGTTGATGATCTCTATTGTTTTTCTACTCGTGATAAGAACAGCTTTACTTTTTTGTTGTGCTAATTGGAAGTGTGTATATGTACTAATTGTGTGTGTATAGGTTGTCAATATCTCCCTTCCGCCTTTTATATTATAAACCAAGAGCAAAAAAGCGAAAGGGAGATATTTGACAACCTAATATATGTATGTATGCATATGCGGATATAATTTTTTGTCGACAATTTCGAGAATACGGATCAACCGATTTCAATTATTAAAAAAACATTCGATTTCTACTGATAGGGGACGTGCTAATCAGGTTTTGACAAAGGCAGACCCAGTCGTTTCGAAGATACGAGGCAAAAATGCCAAAAATGGTAACTCAGTTTTTGAGAGAACGGAGTTCAATTGTACGAGAATGATGCATTTTCTTTAAATTTGGACCTGATGAAGGTTTATAGAGTGAAATCTTAATATTACTCTTAAAATGCGTATATTATAAGACTTTTTCTTCTAGAGTCTATTGTGATAATCGTGTTCTATGTACATTCATGACAATTTTCTAAAAATATATAAATCGAAATAATGATTTTCGAATTCTATTCTAATGATGTCGAATGAAATGTGAAAATGGAAGTGCGGTTTCACTCGATCTCATAATCGAGCAATGAATTTAATTTAATTTTGGTCTAGGATTTTAATCAGGATGAAAGATATTTCATTTCGATTAGGCGAAAACCTTTACCGCTACATTCTAGCTACAAACTACTACACACACACACACTATATATATATATATATATATATTATATATATATATATATATATATATATGTATATATATATGATAAAATTGTTTCTTGGGCATCCATCGAATAATTAAAAAACAGTTTTAATGAAAAATGTTTTTATTAAGGGAACATACGTTTCGGGTCTAGATTTGACCCATCTTCAGTGCATACAAATAAATTTTAAAAAATAACACAAAGAACAACACAAAATTGCAACGAAAAAATAAATATGAAACAAAAAATTGAAAAGACGTCAAGTTATGAAAATTTGAAAATTGTAAAATTAAAATAAATAAAAATAAATAATATGTTTTATTATAAAAAAGCTTATTCCAAACGAAACATGTTGTTGTTTGGAGACCGTGTTACGTGTCACACGTAACACGTCTGTCAATTTGCTTCAGAGCATATATTTTTGTTAGAAATATTTATAAACATTTAGATTTTTCATTATTTTAATTATTGCACATAACAATATAATTTATAAACGAATAACGGAATTTGCTTCGTAATTCAAAAATTAATAAATTATTGAGAAGCGCGGTAATAATAAATCAAACTCTAGAAACTTAAACATTGAAAATCAGTTTAAATAGAATCAGCTTGAGATCAGGTTGGCACTTGCAAAGGCTATTAATATTACACAGGAACATTTATATATAGCGTGCTTGTAGTGGGTAAACTATTCATACATTTTTTGTTAGCAAAATGGATGAAAAAATCATAATTTAAGAAAAATATAGTATGTTTAAAGAATATATTTATTTCATTTAAATCGGCCTCGCTTACTAGTAACTTTTCATTTCTTTGCATTTTATAATATATTTTATATCATATACAATCTATCTCTTTCTCTTCATATTTACATCCTATTTGCTATACATTTTTTTTTTCTTCAAATGACTTCTTCATTCTCTCTTTTAATCTTACATTTTTTTTTTATCTTCTAACTTTTATTTAACTTCTTTCCTTTGATTATTTTTTTTGTTCTTCTTTTTTTTTCTTCGCGTGTTCTAATCTTTTTTTTCTTACTTCTCACATTAAATTTTAACTTAAACTTAACAATTTCTCACGAAACTTTCTACATCAATATTTGCCAAAAATGGATAATTTAAGAAAAATGTAAAAAAAGTAAAAAAAATAAAGTAACATTTTTTTATTTATTAATTTTTGATTTTTGTTATTCACAATCTTTCTCTACATTTATTTATTATACATTTTTTTTTACTGATTCCTTCATTCTAGTGAGTTTTTTTCTATCTTGCAGCCTTTAATTCTAACTCAACTCCTTCTTCTACTTATTTCTTCATTTTTCCTTTTTGACTTCGTGTATTTCAATATTTTTGCTCTTCGTACTCCAAATTTTCAGACTCAACTATTCAAAGTCCATATTTTATTTCTCAATTTGAGAGCACAAATTTCATGCCAACGCGGGGGGGCTTGAACCATGTATCCTTGGCGTGGGGGGCGAGTACGCTAGCCATTAGGCTACGCTCGCCCCGTTATAATTTTCAAAAATTCATGATTATATGTTATGATAATAGCATATAATCATGATCCGATTCATATGAATTTATAATATTAAAGTATTGAGATATATTTAATATTTTTTGTTAGAAATATTTATAAACATTTAGGTTTTTTATTATTTAAATTATTGCAAATATATTTTTAATTCTTACAGATACAAATACAATATTTATTTATTTATATTATTATATTTATTTATAAATTCAATAATTACTATATATATATATATATATATATATATATATATATAATTTGTCATAAATTATAAACAACAGTATATAATTTCTTATTTATCAATATAATATTTGTTGTTAATTACTATGATATAATTTCTAAAGCCATTTTTGGATTCAACACTGCAAATGTATAATCTATAAATCAATATTTCGGAATTCCATTAAATCTAGCTTAAGAAAAAAAAACTGTAGTGACAATCCGATAGAGACATGGATGGACAGGACAATAGAAGAAAAACAATACGCCTTTGTTCGAACATTTTCTGAAAGGAATTCTAAATATATTTCAAATAACGAAATTGTACAACTAAAACTACGTAGAAATACAGTTAGAACAGAGAATATTTTAGTCTGCTATATTTTATGTGAATCTTAAATTATAGTAATTTTGATACACATTGTCAGCAAATAACAAAGCAAAGCTTCTTTCATAATTAATTTAAGTTCTGAAATATTTAACACTTAACTACACTATTCGACAAAAAGGTTGTATGATCTCTGAAAGTCTCTATGCGTCATTTTACAGTAATTAAAAAATTACTTGTGTTTGCTATCGGTTTCAATATTACAAAAAAAAAAAACAGAATGAAAATCTATAAGCTAATCAATAAATATATTTATTTAATACATTTGAAAATTTCAGATAATTCAGATTTGAATTTTTGGCAAGAAAATGTATATACATTCATTTTTGCTAAGCTATATTAATATTTACCAAAGCCTAAAATAATCTTTATTATTATCGATTACGATTGCTGATGGAGAAATAAATACGCGATATATTTGAAATGGATTCCAAATTGTGAGTTTATTTTGCGTGATTTCTGCGATATCCTGATAGATATTTATAATTTAATGCCTTACCTTTGTCCCTTCAACTATATTTAGAAAGGTGTTGCAAAATTAAGCTTGTTTTGATTGGGGGTCGATACAATTATATATATATATATATATATATATATATATATATATATATATATATATATATATATATACATATATATTTCTATTATTGTCCTGAACTAAAAGCTTTTTTTTCTTTCTCAAAACAAATTATTTAATTATTCATTTATAAATATTTTTTAGATTTCGGAGATATAGGATGTCCTCTTCTTCAGGCACTATTAAAAACAAATATATGTATATATATATATATATATATATATATGTATATATATATATATATATATACATATATATATTTAATTATATAATAATTGAGAGATATTGAAAATTGAATGAAAAAATGAAAGAAATTAAAATGAAAACTCTTTTATTTTAAAAGAAATTAAAAAAGTGTATATGTATGTATGTATATATGTTGGTATATATATATATTAATGAAAAATTAAATACACAATTTTTCTAGAAAACGAGAGAAAAATAAAATTGTAAATAATAATAAGTATTCAGAATTTTTTAATAACATAATATCGTATACATAAAATTTTGCAGTTATAAACTACCAGAATTTTTAGTTCTAAATTTATCAAATATTATTAAAATATACTGCGTTTCAACACACTTGACTATTTAATCAAGTTTAATATATTTTAATGAACATGATGTTTAATAAAATATTCTTCAATTCAAGACAAAAATAAGTCTAAATAATGAAAAGACTTATCTTTTTTATATAACTTGGTTTGTGATGTATTATATAATTAATGTTTTCGTCATCAGTATCATTTTTAAATATTATTTGTTGTTTTATTTTTGATTATTACTTCTATTACTCACTTTTTTACATTATTTTTTTATATTGTTTTTCATATATTTTTTAAATTTTTGATTGCTCTATTGTATCCACATTTTAAATACTTATGTATAAATTTTTCAAATTTATATACTACTGTTTTTTTAATTAATGTTATTTTATATTCACCGATATAACCTTAATTATAACCAAAATAACCTTATAACGCTAATGTTATAAATTAAATAATACTATTATATATTTTAATAATAAGCACGATTACGGGTCTTCCAAACATCTAGTATATTTGTTATCTCAAAATGTTATACCAAGCCATATCCAAACCATAAATTAATTGTTCTCGCATAAATGAACGGAATATATCACTTTGTCGTCGACTCACTTAATTTGCTAATAAGTTGGAGGAGTTGAATCTCACTTGACTAAGATTAAGCGACGAGACCACTGCTCCACTTACATGCAAACCAAGTTCGATTAATCAATGGACGAATGTAGAACAACCTGCACACTTTCCCGGATTTCAAAGAAAATTACTTACAAGGTGACGTGAACCCGCGCCCTGGTGATTAACTAACATCAGAAAACAAATTTTATTAAATGCCATTTGTAAATTATTACTATTTAATAGAATTTGCTTTCAAGATTGTTTGAAATTTTTAGTTGCTGAGTATATGAAATCGTAATGCTGATTTTTAAACTACGCCTTTAGATATTCAACGCGCTATAAAGTTCAATAGTTGATGACAAATGAGTTGTAATACCATCAGGTTACCATTTCACTAGTGATATCAAATTGGCTTCTACTTGTTAATCGTTTAACTTAATTTATTTTATATTTGCTGATTTTATCCTGCTGATTAATTCAGCAAATGTGTGAGCTGAAAGATATAGATCTGGCATAATAAATTGCACTGCCGAGACCTTTCTTCCAACTGCCACAAATGCTAATGATCAATTTTCCAAACTGAACACTTTGTTAATTTAATTTTCAGTCATTATTAATTTGGTTAAGTTTAATTTTCACTGATTATTAAAGAAATATGTCGACTGTTTATTATCTTAGAAACTTCTACGTAAGAGTGAGTATTTTTTGAGTACCCAAGTATTTATATAGCAGGTGATATGATAGTACAAACATAAAGATAATGTTCTTAATTCGATATCGACACGTTTCTATAGATTACAAAAAGGGGCGCGCTTCAAATAAAAAATTAGTCAATCGAAATTCAAGAAAGTAAATTACGAAAGGTGTAGATGTTGTGACTAATATCTAATTTTAGTTAAAACTAGCAATATTTCAACTTAAGAAAAATGTAAGTTGATCTTAATCAGTAAAATTTGTTTAAAATTGTTTGGTCAAAATTTTTAGATATAAAAATTTGCTAATGAACATTAATATATTTTTATATATAATATTTATATATTTCGAATATAGTACAGAATATAGTTTTACTAAAGAAATAGAATGTGGTTTTCCTGCTTTTTGAACGGTTTCGAAAATTTAACCATTGAAATGTCTTTTTATTGTTTCTTTAATTATATATTTATTATCATAATTTCATATTATTATTTTGTAGTTTTTAAAAATGAGATATTACAACGAACGAAGTTTTCAAGATTGATCAGAATGACAAGGTTTATTAATCTGACATAGATATTTTTTATTTAAATTTATTTGCCTTATAAAATATTTAATACGTTGAATAACGGTTTTCATAATTTTAAAAAACAAGTTCATACGATTTTTTTTAAAAGACCTGGAAGAGCCTAGTTTAATCTATACTGATGCCAACAGAGATTTATTATTCACAATATAACATTTTAACCAAATTTATTGTATTTATTTATAACCATTTATTTGTTAAGGATTTTTAACAAGACTTTTTGTTTCAAGCCTCTTATGTTGACCTAATATCAATACGACTTGAAACATACTTTTTTATACTTTTTCTTAAATTTTTCTCATATGTTTTCTAACAGTTTGATGGCGTTAATGTCTTTTTCCATCCTATCTAACGTTAAGCCCATGCTTGTTAGTTTATGGTTATAAAAGTTTATTTATCAGTTTAGTATTAGTAATTTTTTTTGAATGTTTTTATTTTGCGATCTTATTTTTTCAATGACCAATGGTGATCCTTAACACGTAGAGAAAGCTGTATCTATAATTAAATGCAATGTTAGAGAAAACGAGTAAAAGTCAAAAGTTGATACAGACTTTTTTTTTGAAGGATCTCGAAGGTTTCAAAGTTTAAGCTAAACTATTTGCTACATTTAATTAATATAAACTAGCAAATTATCTAAATGCTATCTTCTCATCAGATCTATGATGCTAATAGTGTATATTAAAATTTTTCAAAATTATAAAAGTTGTTGTCGTTGTTCGAATTCATTTATTTGTGCGTCACTGTGTTTTCCTTCCTAATCGATCGATTTCAGTATAATTCAATTGATATGCCCACTGAGGCACTTGGCTGCTCAGCTTTATCTTATCTTCTTGGAATACTACTTGCCAAGTACAGATACCATCTCGTTTACCTTATTTTGTACTTACAATTCTTTTCATGCGAAATAGAAAATTTTAATTCTTGATATCATACTATCAACGTAATTATGCTCGCTATTATTATTAAATAATACACCCTGATTAAGAATATATATGCTTATTTTTCATAACTCGAATTAAGTATTCGTATCTATATTTGAGAATGAAAAGTAAAGTTAATAAGACTAGTTATCGATCTTTATTATACTTGATTGAAAACTCTGCTCAAACTAAAAGTTCGATTAAGAATACTTAAATTACTACAATAATAAATATCGTACTGTATAATATTATACATATTTATATAAATACTCTATAATTTATATAAAACTTTATACAAAGCTTGCCATAAAACCTTTATATAAAGCCTGCCATAAAACCTAACACACAATTTTAAAACGACTGAAAAATAGAAGTTTTATACGCGCAACACTAACTTTTGATAACTTTGTAGCGTTTATTTTCACATCTGTATTTCTTATTACAATTCGGAAATATTTTGCCAAATGGACACCAGAAGTGCTAATGATAAATTAAATGATTTCTGATCTTATGATCAATCTTTAGATTGCATTGTCAAAATGCTTTTCCAAAAGATAAGTTCTTATATATATGTATACAAATACAAGGTTTCGAAGTTAAACCCTCTAGTTTATTTCGATTATCGATTCAATTCGCTATCTAAATCCATTAATTTCATACATAATAAATTCGAAACGTACGATAAAATTCTAGCGGCATTATTAGATATATCTATTATATTTCTATTATCCTAAGAATAAAATAAGAAATCGGTGTCAGTAAATAAAATATATTAAAAATTGACAAAAGTGATAGAATAGTATTCTTAAGAAGACATCTATCATTCTACAGACATCTGTATTATTGCCATTGATGTGTTTTGCAGAAAATAGTAAAAATTTCAGTTTTCTTCAAAACGGTGTCTTTAAAGCGAATAAAAACCCTCAAAACATATTCGAAAGTTTTATACGGAAACTATCGGTATTGTTTTTTTCTTCTAGCAAATACTTTTTTTTACCAAGTCAAGAAAATCCTTCAAATGCTTTAGTCTAGCAGAAGATATTAAAGCCATTCTTCTGAAAATATTGTTGCTACTCTGTTCCCACCTAAATCTTTGTTTATCCCATGGACAAAGGGGCGAAGTTAATTTTATTAGATCTTTTTAGAAAGCCTGTTAAATTGTGATTGTGACGTGACTGGTTTCCAAAAAAGTTCTTAGTAAAAAAGGTCATCTATCTATTGCACTTTTTTGAAACATTACAAAACATTCAGCAAAAATAAGCTGGGCAGAAGCTGCAGAACCACTAAATAAGTTTTTCTCGTTTGTGGAGGAAATCTCTAGCTCTGTTGCTTCAGAAATTATTGAGAATAAACGCCAAAAGTTAAATAAAACTAGTGGTGCATGGTGCATTGATGTATTTTCTCTCTTCTGATTAGAAATTTGTCCTTATGCTTATTACATAGTACACTTAATATAATAATATATATAATATATATAATATATAATTATGTGATTACAAGGAATAAATCATTTCCTATGAATTGCTTATTTGTATTGAACCATTATTTATTTTTACTTATAAAGCCAAACGTTGCCACGTTAATAAATTTCTTTATAAACATCAGTTTCATTTTTATGTCTGGGTATATACTTTTTATAACAAAGTATATTTCAACATTTTGTCTTTTCACATAATCCTCGCATTGTGACATTCTTTATTAAAGCAATGCGAAACATTATTTTTCTCAGGCGTAAAATCTCTTGCAGTTACTCTGGTATTCATTAAAAATGTATAACGGAAACTCGGAACTATGTAAGAGAAGCTTTGTTCAAAAGATTAAATGATACATATAAAAATTTGTATTTTATTTCAATTCAAATAAAACCGGCGATGTAGTTCAAAGAGTGCCAATTAATAATTGAATGAAGTTTTTGTGTTAAAATATTTAACATTAAATGGAACTGCTTTGTAAATTTCAGTGTGAGTTAAGTAAAAGAAATTGCTTAACTTTATTACTTGAGAAAGATAATAAGGTCTATAATTGTATCATCCTTAAGATTTTTATTTCAAAAAACGGTTTATTCGCAATATCAAAATATTTCTTAAAATGAATAGAGAAGCGTTTTGAAATAAAATGCATTGAATAAAGGCTCTGAATGTTAAGATCATAATTTCAATTGTCGCAGTTTAAAATTTATAGAGGAAAGAATTTTCATATTTAACATCTACAAATAGAAAGTGTGTTTTACTTTAAAAAAATAGTTTAACGATGATTATCATCTACAAATAGAAAGTGTGTTTTACTTTAAAAAAATAGTTTAACCATGATTATATGCTTATTATTAGATTCATATAAACATCGTGCATATAATTTTATTTATTACTTGCTACATAGTTTACACTTTTACAGAAATAACGCATGTTTTTAAATAATATTTGAGCTTATTTAATTGTGGTGTTTAATTCTACATACGAGATATATGGCAGAGTGTTCCGAGGGTAAAAAGGTCTACCACCGGTATCTCAGAAACAAGTAAAGTTAATAACTTTACTAGTATAAATAAATATAATTTGATTTATAATATATAGGTATTGTTAATTTGAAGGTAGATTCAACAGTTTTCTCATAAAACCTATATAAAAGCTTACTCGTGAGTCGGGTGCAAAGGATCAACTGAACCTTTATCCAGGATAATTTGCAAAGTTGTAAATAATAAATAGCAAATCAAAAAGTAAATTAAGTTTAAAAAATCAATTTTTCGAGCAATAAGTTAAATAAATAATTATTCCAACTGTGTTGATGAATATTTCTGTCAAAATGCCCTAGGTTATATTATAGTGTTATCTTTGTTAAAAATGTAGAATGAAATTTATATTTTGCATTGGTTAAATAATGCTATTATTTTGTAAAATCTCTTTAAAATTAAAAGTAAGACATTGAATTTGTTCTCCCCCTGACCATCCCATTTTACCTCGCCTATGGGGTAAAAAGGACCAGGTGACAAATTCTTCACAAGCAGCAAAAATACATTTCGACAATGGCGAAATGATCGAAAGATTAAAAGCCATAAATAAATAAATAAAAAATAACAATGGTGAATTATATGGGATTTTTACTGAACATAGTCAGATAATTGTTTGCTTCATATGTGTTATTTGTTGTGATATAATTGGTTTGGTTTTCACAATGAAATTGCTGATAGTCAAATTGATCTTTATGCCCCTCGACCTACCTTATATATATATGTATATATATATATATATATATATATATATTATACAATGCTTACATAATCTATTTATTACCATCCCTTTTATTCTCGGATATGCAGCAGAATAATTGTGGTTAAATCTTAACCTGCATATTGTAGCAATTAATTTACGACTCTCATTGTTTATTGTGTTTATATATGTACGGTAAAGCTGCAATTCATGATTTAATATTTGAGATTTATTTTCTTATTAAAGTTTAGAGTAAACATTTTTCCGGACTGGTAAAATCAATTTGTTTTGCTGCAAAAAAACATTTGTATTATGCTTCAACATTCAAATGAATTTTTTACTTATAGTATATTATTTAGTTCAGCGTCATTTCATTTGTATGGGCTTTCTTCTGGGCATCTCGTGGTTTCAACTCGCTTCGAAAGGGCTGATGTCAAGCAGTAGTGGCATCGGTTTATACTTTAAAATGTTGATAAAAATATGTTTCTAAGCCCTCCCGCATTGATGCATCAATAAAAAATTCATCAGTAATACAGAAATCGTAAAAAAATCATCAAATGGATTTATCCTGATTTTTGTTGCTATAATAATATTAATAAAAAATCCATTTGAATTATGATAATATTAAATATTAAAGACATGAATTTTTATGCAATATTTTATTTTTGTACAATATATCTTCTTGAGCAGTAAATTTTTGTAATGAAATATTTTGAAATCTGCATATTTTAATCTGAAGGGAGTTAACTAATAGGTATCATTTATAGTTGCACAAATTTTAACTTATTACCTAGCGACTAATAAAACCGATGCAAAAAGATTCTCTTGTATAATTTTTATAGCAATCAAGATATAATAGTAGTTGTACAAAGTCCGCGTCTGAAATAAAAAAAGCCGAAAGTAAACACCAAATTAATAAATATAATATTCGTCATCAAATTCTCTATAAAGTCTAATCAATCCAGCCAAGCCTAAATTTCATCCTACAGTTTTCCAATATTTTATCGATTCATACCTGCAATAATAGTAATTAAAAGAATATTAATGAGAAATAAATGATTCTATTTCACAACAAATAAAACATAGTTGTACAAAAGCTCAAATTGTCAGACTAATAAAGTAATAATAATATTAAATCATTCTGATTTTATTACTTATATATATATATTTTTAAAATATCAAATTTGTAAAAATACAAAAATTTATTTGATAATTAACTTCAATATATCGGCTTTTTAACGATCAATTGTAATATTATTTATTATTTTGAACATAGTATTTTTACATTGAAACAAGAACATTTTTATTTGCTAATATCAAATGAAAATATTTCATTTACTTTATAAAGCAATCGATAAGATAAATAATTTGATTTATTATAGTTATCATTTGTTCGGCCAACATATCAGTTGGAGTGGTTTCTTATCAAGAACTCATTTCATAAGAACCAAAAAAATCTTATCTAATAATGTATTGCTTTCAAGTGTATTTTACCTGTCGTCACTAAATATCGACGAATCAATAAAGAATTTATACCTGCTATAACGTTATTTATTAATTCAATGGCAACTGTTTAAGTAATTCGCTCAATTTGATGCTTCCAAGTTTTAATTTACTCATATATTATTCATTGATTAAATATTATTTCATTAAATTTTGCATAAAATAAATTGTATTCACGTTCAAATAAATATATAATCATTACAAGATAAATCCAGTATATATTAACCCTCTATGGGCCGAATTTTTTCTATAGTTTTACACCCAATAACATTAGGAAACAAGCAACAGTAATTATAAGCCTATGAATAAATAAAAATAAAAAAAATGCTTAAATAATTTTTTTTGGTATTAATGACTCCGATTTACTAACCATTTTATCAAAAATTGTACTGCACGGTTTAGACTAGAAAATTGTTTTCTTTTATTTATTTTAGATCCCACGTTTAAAAATGCAGTAGACTCTCTTGGATAAAATAAAGTTTTTCTCTATTTCCGCGAGGTGCTTTTTGGCACATTTGACGCTTATCATCTGGTTGATGAGATAATATGATTCAATGTGGCTCTACGTCCATTCGTGATATTCACTATATAGTTTTTGTGCAAAGATAAATTTGTTACATAAATGCCAAAATAATACGTCTTGAAGTTTAGTATTCAGTCGTAGGTTTTTGGTAGGTCGAAATGTCGGGTTTGAAGGTTTGGGTTTGACCTTTTCCGGACGGCCAGATATCCAGCAGTAATGATATCGATTTTTACTGGAAAATATGGTAGTATGTTCTTAAGTGAAAAGAGCCATTCCGTCGTTTCGTACAGAGCTGCTGTATCACAATTAGAAAGAAACACTTAGTAGGGTGCCTTCTAAATAAAACTGTATCTCAATTGGTTATATGACAATAGATAGTCCATTAATCATGTGATCGATTTTGAAGGATTTTTGGACCTCTCCTCACCCTTTGGTGATGTTTGAAATTAGGCCTCCTCCCTCCACCAAACATCACGTGTATTTTTAGTACCTTGGAAGAACGTTAAATTTTTTTTTTTGAATTTTTATGAAATTCAGATAAAAAATAAATACACGTGATATCTTACTATACCTTTTCCTCCGTTTTAAGCCTCCTTTGATTAGTGGACGCTCCTTACTAGAAATAATCGAAGTTCAAATTAGCTAATTATGAAAAAAATCTGATTTTTTTTAAATTTTCGTTGATTATTATGTGATTAATTTGGAGTTTTTGCTGATTTTTTACATTTTTTTTTTGTTTTTGTGGGACAGATTAATTAGTATTCAGTGCAATCAGGATTAAAATTGGAAACACTTTATCTCCGGACAAAGTCTCTTTATTTGAATGTAAAGTTAATAATATTTGTTTGAGTTTCCTTTCGAGTTCTATTAACAATGGTGTTTTTCGATAATATTCAATATAGTTTTGTTCACAATTTTTCTATTTATAAAGTAGTATGAGTAGGTACATAGTTATATTTTTATAATTATATTCTATTATGAAAAACTCATAATAATGATGATAATCATAGTATATGTTTATTACAAAATATTCAAATAATGATTATTAAATATTGACTGACTTGAATTTAGTTTACCTGTTGTACGAATAATGATTATAAGAGATGCAGCAGGTTTATATTCAACTAATTTGTCTATTTAACAATTCCTAATAATCAATATTGTGTCTTTTTAACACATTAGTGACTTTAAATGAATTTCATAGAAAAATGCTATTATAATCTTAATAATATGAAAACACATCCGCATGCAAGACATTACATCATGATAATATAACATTTTATAAAATGTTTCTCGCGCTTTTATAATTGTAACTCTAGAAATAAATGCCATTTAAAATTCTTTGAAAATTTTAATTAAAACGACCTTTCAAACTACGCCAAAGTGTCTATTATCATTAGCGATCTATTAACTTTGATGTTTTTGTCAACAGAAAAATTTAATTACTTGCTTGTTAATTGAATATTTCAGAAATATTGTGTCAACTAAAGATGAATTAATTGTGTTTATGTTTTCAGGCTGACATGCTGGTTACACTGAACATCCTTCTACATTAGTTCATGAAATAAATCTTATATAAATCGCTGATCTGGCAGATTTTGTGAACTTCTTGCAGATTGAAGCACACCAGGTACATATACGTAAATGGGTATATCAATATATATATATATATATATATATATATATATATATATATATGTATGTTTATAAGAAGCTCATATATTTCTATGGTTTGTAATCTCCTATAGATTTTATACTTGGCTTCCAATATTCTAATAGAAACATGTTTCCTTATTATCCAAACCCGTGCGGCATATTTATGAAAACCCTCGAGCAGAGTATTCTTGTGCGCTTTTGTAATAACTTCATTATTAAGAAAATTCTGTTCGTTTCTCTTAACCAAAACCAATACTTTATATAGCACGTTATATTGCTAATATTAAATTACTCAAAACTTTAAAATAAACCAAGCATCTCTAATAATAAACTCTAAATATTTGGGTATCTGATATGTAAAAGGAATTAATTTTTCAACTTCATTGCTCTGGATATTATTTCACAATAATAGAACGCATTATTGACGTCGGAGCACGAAGGTCCAATTTGACTTTGAGCAATTTATATTGTGAAAACCAAATCAATTATATCACGACAAATAACACATATCAAACAAACTCTCAGATAGTTTATCCAATCTTTTATTTTTAATTTTAAAGGGATTTTACAAAATAATAGCTACATTACTCAACCAATGCTAAATATAAATTTTATGGCACATTTTAGGGAGATAACACTGTATAAAACCTTGAACTAGCATTTCGTCAGAAATAATCATCAGGATAGTTGAAATAATTAATCTCTTGTTTGCTTAATTTATCTCTTACAAAATTGCTCTTTTTACCCGCGGACTTTTTTCAAAACGATCGATTCAGAATAGATACATTTAATACTGCATAACATTTAAACAAGATTTATTTAATTATAAATAATTATTAATTAATTTAATTTATATGATATGGGAGATGCAGAAAAGACATTTTTAAGAGGGTATTAATTCGTGTAAATTCAACGAGCTTGGTGATATTAGTTTTACTACGGTAATTAATGAAAGGATATTGTGAAACTAAGTGAATAATTTAAATTACGGAAATATATATTACTCTGTAGTTACTTATGTTATTTTTAGAATACCGCAAGAATTTCTCGAGATGATTCATTATGAGGTACATCGTATGAAGTTGATTGTAAGTTCTCGTAAATTATGGAAATCACGTTCGCGTAAGAACCAATTATTCAAAGATTACACACTGTGACATTCACATTGCAAATGCACGATTAGTATTGTTGCTTCACAAGCATTGTTCACATTTGCATAAATATTATCATATTTCTGCTTATCCTGTCATGTTAACTTGAATTATCGTACTGGGTAACTATAACTTTTTGGGATTTAAATTGTAAGTTAAAATTAATTAGTTAATCACTATTTGTTTTATTGCTAATGAGTAGTTTGAACTCGTTATTATATGTTTTATCTTTTTAAAACCTGTAATGTAAAACACACGTTGAAAAAATTAGTACATGTATTTCAAAAATTCTAACGTAACTACTCATACTTCAGAAGTTGAACAAACTACAATATTTGGCAGCCTCATTATGAAATTTATATCGATATTTGTTTACTAGTGGTATATGGCATCGTGCCTCAAGGCAAATTTCTGGAACTTTCCGTACCGTAATGAAGAATTCGAAGAATTTTAAATGGTTTCAAATAGATTATTATTACTACTGCAACTTTCATTATTCGTATTGTGTAGATAAAATATAAGAGCTTATATATTGGACGACCGCTTTTATATATATTTACATGAAAAGTAAATAAACAAAACTTGATCAATCGGAGTTAGAATGAAGGGTCTCATATCATATTTCTAAAAATTATATAAACTGAATTGCAAAGTTATAATTATTCAATGTTAAGTATATAAGTGAGCTTTAGAACTTTAGCTAGCTTTAAAATTAAAATCCGAATCATTTTCGATATTTAATTTTTTTTTAAAAAAAAAATAGGAATTTTGAAGTAATAAAAATCTTTTGCCTTCTTCAAAAACTAATCGTTTCTTCACCCTGTCAACACAAGTGTAATATTCATGGAACCATAAGAATCGGATGCTCCGTCTCAAAAATGTAGTTCTTAGTGCTTCTTGCTCTATATCTCTCAAAAGTGTAGACCAGTCTTTTCCAAACTAATACGTCTCGCCGTCAACACGAATCGAATGAATTTTGAATAAATCAATTCGGATGCCTCATTATCGCAAAAACTGAATTCCCATTTTCAGCACTTTTTGCTCTGTATCTCCAAAACGGCTAGTCTTGTCTTGCCAAAAACTAATCATCAAAATTATTTATTAAATATCGAAAATAAGATCATTTTGAAAAATTTATGACTTTTCGGAACAAAAATTTAATCTCGCGACAAATATTCCTCATAGAAAAATCTGGGATGCGAGGTGGAAATCCGGGACAATCCCGGTCAATCCGGGAAGTGTGGTAACCTTATTAATACTTAATGTTCTCAGCGATAAGTTTACTATGCCATATTATGTGAACTTTACGAATTTTTTGCATAATTATTAGTAATTAATCATTAAATCCAAATGTAGGAAATAAAATTTATAATATTTTGAATATCATAAATTGTATTTGACTTTGAATATGCTCTTAGTTGTTAAAGCTCATTTTAAAATTTCAAAATTGATATTTGTTTAATTTATTCCTATAAAAAGATAATTGAATTGCGAATCAAAAGCGTTAGTTAACGTCGACATGCATTTTACAACGATAATAAGTGATTTTATTTTTCCACTTTCCAGTAAAAATAATCCACAATTGCAGAATATTTTATGTACACTAATTGATATAAATAATATCGATCAAACCATAGTATAATTTCAAAATAAGTGCAATCCATTAAGGTGCATTACTCTACACTCGATAGTGGAAAAATTACAAATTCATATAAATTGAATTCAAACAAAATCATAATTGATATTTAATAATGGAAAACAGTCCGAATCCTGCGTTATATGATAAATAAATAATTTGGTCAATTATAAATGTATTCCATTACACAATAATTTGAATTGATTATATGAGTAAAATAAATAAAATTAGCATATTAACGTTTATATCATGTGTGGTTTATAGAAAAATATGAATATTTATAATGAATATTACATGAAAATTAGTAGAAGTTATAATTTTATTAAATCGTCTGGAATTTTGGAATTTGCAGCAAAATTCTATTATAACCTTTTCTAAATTCGTCTTGTACTAAATTCATTTGGGCAATTGTAATATAGAGTAGTAAAATAGGAGAGCTTTTCTCGTGGAAAATACATGACCAAAATTGATCTTGCAGTCTGTTTTTTAGTGTTTTAATGAATCTTGTTTGATTATTACGTTATGTCGAATAAAACGAATAATTTGTTTTGAACTAATCTTATGTTTTTATCGGCGTATTTCAGACTCAAGTATTTTCATATTATTTGCTTCAAACTTTTAATTAAATCATTGCTTAAAACAATTAATTGCAAAATATTTGTGCGACAAAGTATTTTAAATATTTTTTATAAAAATCAAGGAAGTTTAGTGTGAAAAGAATATGAACATCGTTTCGGCACTCAATCATTTAACTGTGAATAACTACATGCATATCTACATAGGGTAGTGTGTAATTTGAAAAATAATAAGTAGTTAATTTTGAATTATAATAGAGTTAGGAATTGTAATAACTAAAATGTTTGTAAAAATAATCTGAATCATGTATAACAATTTGAGAATTAGAATTAAATGAATTAAAGTAGTAGAAGTAAGAAGAGCTTAGAAGATGAAATAAGTGGATAGTAAAGAAGAATGAAGATAAGTTGAAAAAGTATAAAGAATAATAGGATTCACATGAAGAAGATAGTATAAAATTGAAGATTGTGTAGAAATCAGTGTATAGAAGTAATGTTGTAGGTGGCTAAAAGCTCGAGTAAGCGAGCCAAAAAAATAAATAAACATTAACCGTTTTTCTCCCGATAGCAACGAAATAAGAATTGAGGTGGTGTCTGGTTATTACATTTTTTCCCACTACTTTCAAATATTTTTGGTGAAGAATTTCTAAACCGAAATATCGATGGTGGATCTTTTATGCCGCGGACCTTTAAGCCACTCTACCCTATATTTTTCATTTTAATAAAAAACTTCATAAATATTATGTATTTATTATGCTAATAATTCCAGATTAAACTTTTGAATAGCACAAAAATTATATTTTGAACTGAAGTTGTGTTTTGTTTGCGGACAACAAACTAAATGTGGTAGATTTGTGGTGAATGTGGAATATGCTGTCTTCTACATAGGCTCTTTCACATACACACACACACACACACACACACACACATATATATATATATATATATACCATATATATGTATATAAATTTAAGGTGCAATAAATTTCAGCTCGTTTCGTAGCCTGGTACATAGCGAATTCTAAGTTCCAAAGATCGAGAAAGCACTTTTACACTATTTATAGTTAGTACGTAATCTATAGGAGAGCAGTGACGTCAAAATATTGAATTTCAAATCAATATTGCTCGCTGTAGACTGCGTTGCAGAACGTACAATATAGATTTAAGTTGATGAACAGCTCTCAGTTCACTCGTAGTAGCCATTTATATTTATTGAAATATCTATGATTTCAGCTTATAGTACTAGTCTGCTTAGTAATTCTAGGTTTCTGTTCATCGATACCATCAATGGAGTTCTCTGCCACTTTGATAGTGTACAATTGCCATGTATAGCTTTGCTCTTAAGACAAATATTAATACAACTAGCTGTAAGTGGAATTCTGTCTTAAGGCAGTTAGGGCATCGTGCCTTAAGGCAAATTGCTGGAACTTCCCGTACCAAAAATTATTATTATTTTTTTTTAAAAACTATTAACATTTTTGAAAAAAAATTACTTCGAAAAAATAAGATTTTTGAGAAACTATAAATTTGACAAAAAATTACTTTTTTTTGAAAAAAAAAAATTGAAAAAAAAAAATTATTTAAAATATTTTTTTTTTAATTTTTTTTTGAAATAAAAATGTTTTCTTTATTTTGACATATGTTGGAAGATCTGAACTTTTTTTCAAAGCAATCGTACTGCTTTAAATGCATAGAGACAAAATATAAAGCGCGTAAGCGCCGCGTCGCTGTCTAACGGGTAAACATTGGTACGGAACCCATAGGAATGTTAGCAAAATTTATACTTATTATTAAAATCTCTATAAAATATCTGATAATTTGATGTGCATATGTCTAATGATCATTTTTGACCGCCAAATGGCATTTTTTTTACTTTTTTCGTTATATCTCCGAAACCACTAAAAATCCTTAAAAACTCGCTCACGCGATTAATGGACGCCACCTTATGAACAACAGAGTAATTAACTATTTTTATATTAAAATAGGTATTTTTACGTTTATCAAAAATGTGCTTTCGGTAAATGCTATTAGTTTCACATATTTGATGTTTTCCAATTTGAGCAAATCTTTAGAGAATTTTTCCATAAACCGACATTATGGTACAAAGAATATTTTTATCTGTTTAAATAGCTTTCTTTAATAACATATAAACAATATAGATTATGAAAATTATGCGTATGTTGTGTAATAATGTTATTGGCCATTAAATTATTTGGCAAAATGAAGGATCATTTTCATCAGATAGTAGATAGATTATACTAATTTTTTAAATTTATTGACAAGATACATCCCAAAAAATCGAAATGTGCGTTACTTTCATAGGTATTTAGATTTACTTTTATTCCTAATCAAAAGATTTTTTAACTAGTTGGTATTGGTATTTTGCCTTGCGGCAAGTTACATGAACTTTCCGATATATGTAAATAATCAATAAACTTAATCAATAAAAAATAAATTAATTTATATGTACGTCAACTCGGACTACTTATTAAACGCCAATTTTCACAAATCAATAATTTTTATAATTGTACCAGTTTCCGAAGGACTTTAATGGTTCAGTATGTTCATTAAGGCCAAGTACCCTATAGTTATACCAAGTCTAATTTTAATTTTAATAAACTTCAAAAAAACTACTCATTTTCTCAAACTTCGATGAATTTTTAAAATTAAACTACTTGTCGTAAGACCGTAATATTTCAGTAAGTTCTATAAGACCATGATATATATCACCAAAAAAGTTTCATAAAATTCGGCTTAAATTTTTTTCTAACAGTTAATTACAAGAAAACGGCTCCGTAGATTTTCACCTAAAACTAATCAGTATCATTCCCAACTAATATCTTTCGAACTGTCTTTGATTCTTTAAAATCGATTCGGTAGTATGAGCTTAAATCTGACGAAAAGTTTAATATTGAGATACATCAAATGGCTTTTAAACTTCTGAAATCGGTCCAGCCGTTTTTGAGAAAACACACATATACTTTTTCTAAATTTGGCCTCAATGGCTTAAAACGTCGAGAAAACATAAAATTAGCGATTAGAATTTTTTGATGAAAACATAAACTTCTCCTTCGAGAAGTTAACAAGTAATCATTACGGTTTTAATGAAAAATATTTTTCAAGTTATCGCAAAAAAACTGAAATTAAATTTTCAGTTTTAAATTTAAAGTTTTATAACAAAACGGATATTGAATAAATACAATATCTAATAATCGCGGTAATTGACTGAATTTGTAATAACGTTTACAAAATTTATTTCTAAATAATTTTGTAAATAATTATCTGAATCTTAACAAATAAAGCGAAAAATGATAATTATTATAATTAAACAAAATAAAATTAGTAAACACGAAGTATATAAAATTAATATGTATTGTAATTCATCAACATATATTGATGTTTTTTTTTCCGCATAACAAAATAAATGATATTATTTAAATTCGTCCACCAGAATTCAGAATAGATGAATAATTATCATTCAGTTATTTTTATACGATATTAAATATTTAGAAAAATATTTTTTTAAATTATTGCCGTACATATTTATTTGAAATGTATTTTTTACATTTGTATTTTTTGTAAATAAATTCACAAACATCCAAGCAATCACAGCATTGTTTTGTGCTTCATCATTTATTCAGCGGCGAGAGAGCTTAATTAATGATTCACATGTGTGCGTACATGCGACCGGCGAATGTATAAATATTTTTGGACGGCCTATGCTTGTGCATATGAAGCGAAAGCTCTTAATTTCATAAAAAATATTATTTGCTCTGGAAAATTCAAAGCCCTCATCATATGACAAGGACGAACGACATTTTCACGACTGTGGGGATTTGATGATACCCAGAATTTTATAATATTTAATGAAGATGATGTTTAGATGATGATGTGCTCGTTATTATGTTTCTTAACAATAATTAACTTCCCGTAGGGCAAGTTATAGTAATCGCAAAAAAATCGAAAATGAAAATTTTTATATATCTTTACGTTTCAGAGGTTTCTGAACATTTTGGCATACCTTAGAAAAAATGGATGTATGTGTGTGTGTGTGTGTGTGTATGTATGTATGTATGTATGTATGTATGTGTATGTATGTATGTATGTATGTACGTGTGTGTATGTATGTGCGGATACAAATTTTCGTCGACGATTTCGGGAACACGGATCAACCGATTTGAATAATTCAAAAAACATTCGATTCGTATTGATAAGGAGACGTGCTGATTAGTTTTTGGCGAAGGCAAGTCTAGCCGTTCCAAAGATATGGGGCAAAAAGTGCCAAAAACGGTACCTCCGTTTTTAAGAGAACGGAGCGTCCGATTTGAATAATTCAAAAAACATTTTATTTGTATTGACAAGATGTAGAATTGATCAAATTTTTATGAAGCCTAGCGGTCTAGCGGTTTCGGAGATCTAATAAAAAAAGTAAAAAAAAATGCCATTGGGCGGTTAAAAATGATCATTAGACATATGCACATCAAATTATCAGATATTTTATAGAGATTTTAACAATAAGTATAATTTTTTTTACATTTCTATGGGTTCCGTACCAATGCTTATGCGTTAGACAGCGGCGCGGCACTTGCGAGCTTTGACATTTCGTCTCTATGCAGTTCAAGCAGTGCGATTGCTTTGAAAAAAAGTTCAAAATTTTCAAAATATGTTTTAAAAAAATTTTTTGTATTCAAAAAAAAAAATTTTTTCTCAAAAAAAATTTTTTTTATTTAAATAAAAAACTAGCTGTAAGTGGAATTCTGTCTTAAGGCAATTAAGGCATCGTGCCTTAAGGCAAATTGCTGAAACTTCCCGTACCAAAAATTATTTTTTTTTAAAAACGATTAACATTTTTGAAAAAAAATTACTTCGAAAAAATAAGATTTTTGAGAAACTATAAATTGGACAAAAATTACTTTTTTTTGAAAAAAATTTTTTTAAAAAAAAAAAAAATTTAAATTTCTTTTTTTTTTGAAAAAAAAATGTTTTCTTTATTTTGACATATTTTGGAAGATCTGACCTTTTTTGAAAGCAATCGTACTGCTTTACATGCATAAAGACGAAATATCATAGCGCGTAAGCGCCGCGTCGCCGTCTAACGCGTAAACATTGGTACGGAACCCATAGGAATGTAAACAAAATTCATACTTATTGTTTAAAATCTCTATGAAATATCTGATAATTTGATGTGCATATGTCTAAGATCATTTTTGACGCCAAATGGCATTTTTTTTTTTTACTTTTTTCATTAGATCTCCGAAACCGCTAGACCTGCCTTTATGAAAATTTGGTCAATTCTTCATCTTGTCAATACAAGTAAAACGTTTTTTGACTTATTCAAATTGGACACTCCGTTCTCTTAAAACTGAGTTACCGTTTTCGGCACTTTTTGCCCCGTATCTTTGGAACGGCTAGACCTGTCTTTGCCAAAAACTAATCAGCACGTCTCCTTATCAATACGAATCGAATGTTTTTTGAATTATTTAAATCTCGGTTGATCCGTGTTCCCGAAATCGTCGACGAAAATTTGTATCCGCACATACATACACACACGCACATACATACATACATACACACACACACACACACACACACACACACACATACATCCATTTTTTCTAAGGTATGCCAAAATGTTCAGAAACCTCTGAAACGCAAAGATATATAAAAATTTTCATTTTCGATTTTTTTGCGATTACTATAACTATCCCTACGGGAAGTTAATTATTTTTTTTCAAAAAAAAAGTAATTTTTTGTCAATTTTATAGTTTCTCAAAAATCTATTTTTTTCGAAGTAAACTTTTTTCAAAAATGTTAATCGTTTTTAAAAAAATAATAATTTTTGGTACGGGAAGTTCCAGCAATTTGCCTTAAGGCACGATGCCCTAATTGCCTTAAGACAGAATTCCACTTACAGCTAGTTATCAATGTTATAAGGCGCGAAGTATTTATAGTGCGTACGAGTTCCGTCCGCAGGATAAGCTTTTCTAAAATCGCAAAAAATATGATTTATATATTAGTTTCAAAATCGTTTGATTACTTGAGACAGATATATGTGATGCAGATTCACTATGCTGGCATCTATTGTTTTTTTTTAAAATAACTGACGTTTCAGAGTCTCTGTATCATTTTTAAGGTCACCAACGTCTAATGACAATGTTATTATAATCTCAACTTTGTAATGCCTCTTGGATAACACATACGTGAAGTAAAAATTTGTCTAAAACGCTTGATCACACAGCAAATTCATAGTTTTTTGACAGTTTGTTTCTACCAATTCATACGAATATACACCCATAACAGCATCACTATAACATTTCTATGTTATCTTGAAGTTAGCCTCCTTGTCTGCTTGATCTATTTACTGTTTTAGCACTTACTCTCGGTCTTTTGTTGCTTTTATAAGTAATTCTTCATTAGAAAAATGAAAATAATACATTAAAAAAACTGTAGGTTTCTGAATTCAATAATAATGCCTGATCCTGATCATCAGTTAGGTATCGTGTATCTTTATAATTCGATGGAAGCGTCAACACAATTTATATATCGCACACGATATCTTTACATTTTAAGACCTTCTGATTATCATGGCATATATTAGAAAAAATCGACGCATACGTGTGATATAAACTATATATGTGTGTATTGAGAAGAACGACTGAACTGATTTGAATGGCTCAGGAAAGAATTTCATCAATTTTCCGATTTTTTCGTTCGAAGTTACCGAGAAGCTAAAAACGGGAGCGTTCAAAATTGTTAAAACTAGGTTTTTCTCACAATCAGAGGATTTATTATGAAATGAATAGTAACAAAAATTGAAAGTTTATAGTGAAATATAAATTTACAGGAACAATTTTGTGTAAATATTGATGCAGATCATATTTTTTCTATATGGGCATGCAATTCAACCTAATTGTGTCTTTTTCTAATTGTGATGGTATTTTAACTTTTTCCGGGAAGCGCAATTTATACTTTGGGACATATTTTGTTTGCAAGTGAAAATAGTATTTTATATACATTTTTATATGTTTTCAACCGTAAATAAATATTATACTGCTTGACATCAAGTTGCGTTTGAACTCGGAATCCTGCGGTCGCAAAGTCGAGACTCTACCACCTGCGCCTACGTTCTAGCCGAGTGCGAATGATCTAATTATGAAATATGTATCTATATTAAATGGTCTGTTTCATTGTAAATATTATCAAACGGTGTAATATTTTTATCATTCTTATACAATTATTAAATAAATAATAAATAAGTTTATATTTAACATTTTGTGCACATGTAACCAAATATATTTGATTATAGCCATCGAATTATTTTTATCACCGCGAAGCATAGATAAAAGCAAATTTTGTACTTTGTAACTAT
>NW_020538040.1:40406241-40425557 GCF_003426905.1 Ctenocephalides felis | reverse complement strand
AATATAATAATATAAATAAATATTGTATTTGTATCTGTAAGAATTAAAATATATTTGCAATAATTTAAATAATAAAAAACCTAAATGTTTTTATAAATATTCTAACAAAAATATTATTAAATATATCTCAATACTTTAATATTATAAATTTATATGAATCGGATTAATATTTATCATACCTTATAATCATAAATTTTTGAAAATTATAACGGGGCGAGCGTAGCCTAATGGCTAGCGTACTCGCCCCCCACGCCAGGGATACATGGTTCAAACCCCCCCGCGTTGGCATGAAATTTGTGCTCTCAATTGAGAAATAAAATATGGACTTTGAATAGTTGAGTCTGAAAATTTGGAGTACGAAGAGAAAAATATTGGAATGCACGAGTCAAAAAGGAAAAATGAAGAAATAAGTAGAAGAAGGAGTTGAGTAGAATTAAAGGCTGCAAGATAGAAAAAAACTCACTAGAATGAAGGATCAGTAAAAAAAAATGTATAATAAATAAATGTAGAGAAAGATTGTGAATAACAAAATCAGAAATTATAATAAAAATGTATTACTTTATTTTTTTTTACTTTTTTTACATTTTTCTTATTTATCCATTTTTGGCAAATATTGATGTAGAAAGTTTCGTGAGAAATTGTTAAGTTTAAGTTAAATTTAATGTGAGAAGTAAGAAGACACATATTAGAACACGCGAAGTTGAAAAAGAAGAATGAAGAAATAAAGAATGAAATGAATGAAGTTAAATAAAAAAAAAAATAAGATTAGAAGAGAGAAAATGAAGAAGTCATTTCAAGAATAAATTGTATAGCAAATAGGATGTATATATAAAGAAAGAGAGAGAGATTGTGTATGATATAAAATATATTATAAAATGCAAAAAAAATGAAAAGTTACCAGTAAGCGAGACCAATATAAATGAAATAAATATTTACTTTAAACATACATATTTTTTCTTAAATTATAAATTTTTACTCATTTTTGGAAAATATGACGCAATAACATAATTTTGTGAGAAATTGTTAAGTTTGAGTTAAAATTTAATGTGACAGTAGTTATCAATACTACCTAAAATTAAATTCAATATTTATAGCTTACCTACCCGGCAAACGTAGTTTTGGCATAAAAAATATTTTTAGTGTAATAGATTTAGTAAAAAATAATTAACTGATTGCAAATGTGGTATATGGCGGAATGAACACGCCACATGACAGATGTCAGTTGAATTACGCCAATTTGATGACAAACTTCACAGCATCCTTGGAGCTTCTCTGATGCAAACTTCACATCAAGCAAGCTATAGGAGATGATTGTTTTACGATCGTGAAATTATTTTCGGGGTTTAATCATCGAGCATTTGTCGGGACTAAAAAATGATATCGAAATTTCTATAATTATAAATCGAGTTTCATGATAAATTGAGTTTTCAATAAACTGACATCACCACGAGGCAACATCAGATAATTGTGGTTTCACTTCTAATAATAATATTTAATAATAAATGGTTCACTTCGGCCGTAAAATTTATGGCTCGATTTATAATTATAGAAATTTCGATATCATTTTTTAGTCCCGACAAAATGCTCGATGATTGAACCCGAAAATAATTTCACGATCGTACTAAAACAATCATCTCCTATAGCTGCTTGATGTGAAGTTTGCATCAGAGAAGCTCCAAGGATGCTGTGAAGTTTTGTCATCAAATTGGCGTAATTCAACTGACATCTGTCATGTGGCCGTGTTCATTCCGCCATAGGTATATAAGTGAAATGAGCAGCTAACAAAAATATTGAATAGTTTACCCACTACAAAGCACGCTATATATAAATGTTCCTGTGTAATAGCCTTTGCAAGTACCTAATCTAACTGATTCTATTTAAAAAACTGATTGTCAATATGTAAAATTTCTAGATTTTGATTTATTATTACCCGCGCTTCTCAATAATTTATTAATTTTTGAATTACAAAGCAATTCCGTTATTCGTTTATAAATTATATTGTTATGTGCAATAATTAAAATAATAAAAAATCTAAATGTTTATAAATATTTCTAACAAAAAATATTGGTCTGAAGCAAATGGACAGATTGAAAAAAAATGAGAGAATGGAAACTTTTACAGCTTTGCCACAAAGGATAACACCTATTTTCCTATCAAAAACTGTTGCATCTTTAGATTTTTATATTCAATCTACCTATTTTATAAAAAAATGCTTTTTATGCAAACCATTTATCACTATGTACTGTTTGTGGACATCGCACTATTTGTACAATGAGAAAATGGGAAGGGTGGACAACCCTTGACACAATTTTAGTGTATTTAATAAATTTTATGTTTTTGTGTTTTTTCTGGTTGATACTGAATGATGACATAAATTAAGTGCCGAAACGTTTTAATAAAGAAATTATCTTATTAACTTGGTTTAATTCAACGATTGGGTGCAAAATACTTCAAATATGTATCAACGTTGGCAAAATTATCAACATATATATATATATAATATATATATATATATATATAATGTATGTATATATTATATATAATATATAGTGTGTGTGTGTTGTGGAGTCGTAGAGTTTTCACCTAATCGAGTGATCTATAAATATCTTTCATCTTGATTAAAATTCCTACACCAAAATTAAATTAAATTCATTGCTCGATTATGTGATCGAGTGAAACCGCACTTCTATTTTCACATTTCGTTTACACATCATTAGAATATAATTCGAAAATCATTATTTCGATTTATATATTTTTAGAAAATTGTCATGAATGTACATAGAACATGATTATAAACAATAGACTCTAGAAAAAAAAGTCTTATAATATACGCGTTTACAGTAAATGTTAAGATTTCACTGTATAAACCTTCAGGTCCAAATTTAAAGAAAAGGCAGCATTCTCGTACAATTAAACTCCGTTCTCTCAAAAACTGAGTTACCATTTTTGGCATTTTTGCCCCGTATCTTCGAAACGACTGGGTCTGCCTTTGTCAAAATCTAATCAGTTTTTGAATAATTCAAATCGATTAATCCTTGTTCTCAAAATTCTGTACAAAAATTTGTATCCGCATATACATACATACATACGCACACACACGACAATGAACCTTCAACACACAAAAAAGTTCTGTTCTTATCACGAGTAGAAAAACAATAGAGACCATCAACCTGAAGATAGGAACTCTCATAGATAAACAGATATAAACTAGGAACTCTAGAGACCACGTCAAAACCTCACATCTGTACCTTGGCGTTATGTTTGATGCTCAATTGAATTTCAATCGACAGAGGTAACATGTTAGTGCTAAGGCGTCAATAGATAAGACGAGACTTGCTCGACTGATGCCTAATGTTGGAGGCCCAAAACAAACCAGAAGGATATTACTATCATCAGTGCTTACATATGGGTTGATGCTCTGAAAACTCGAAAATCGAGAAGAATGGCAGGACCTATATGTCGTCTGAGTGCTTTAAGGATGCTTGTGCATTTCGCACAATATTGGAAGAAGCAGTGGCGTCATTTCACAAACTCTGCCTTTCTTAGTCTTAGCAGAGGAAAGACGGACAATTTACCATCGAAGACATCAACAACTCAGTCCTGAAAAGTTGAGAATAGAAAAACGGCAGAACAGCATTGACCGATGGCAGCAACTGTGGGATTTCGCAGTGATAGGCAGATGGATGCATCGTCTCATTCCAAATATCAAAGTTGGGTAAATCGCAAGCATGGAGAATTGAATTATTACACTGCGCAAATGCTATCTGGGCACGGCTGTTTTCGAGCCTACCAACACCGCTTCAAGCACGATAGCTCGTTGGATTGTGAGCACGTGATCTTCGTGTGCCCGCGATTTGGTGCTCTACAGGACGATGTAGAAGAGATATTGAGGCAAAGAAATACTCCAGATACTGTTGTTGAAGTGATGCTGACAACTGAAGCTGCTTGGAACGCCATAGACAGATTTGCGAGAGATGTGCTAATTGACCAGCGTTCTATGGAAAGAAAAAGGGCAAATGGGACTTCGCACAATTAAAAGCTAAGTATAAAATAAGGTGAGAATTTTAACATTCTAATCCTCTCCCCACGAAGTAATGCCAACGGCGGTTTCCCTGGAAACCAGGGCAAGGGCAGAGCAGGGGTTTTAGTCGGTATTATATCCGGGCGGTATTGAGTCCGACATACTCAGATTAAACACCAGCCTGGAATATAAAGATATTTCCTTCGCTATACAAAAAAAAACATACACACATGCAGAAATTCATTTTTTTTCTAAGGTATGTCAAAATGTTCAGAAGCTTTAACGTAAAGATATATATATATATATATATATATATATATAAAATTTTATTTTTCACTACGGGAAGTTAAAATAAAAAAAATAAAAAATTAATTACGATACAGGAAGTTACAGAAATTTGCCTTAAGGGGGCCTTCCTATGAAAAAATCGATTTTTTTCCATAAATTGCTCCCTTAACATGTCTAGAATACGGTAGTAAAGCGATTTTAGAAAATTCGAAGTCGTTTTAAAAATACAGCAGGTAAAAGAAAGAGCGGTTCGTAGCAGTTTTTAACGGACTTGAAACTTTAAACGCGTTTTTCTCAAACCTGTGTTTTTCAAACTTTCCTCCATTGTATCTCAGAAACGGCTGGACCGAATTACTTGAAATTTACAGGGCACACTCAATATATTCAAACGCATGGAATGAACTATTATCAATCGAAAATTTTCAAAACTTCGATTTTTTTATAGCAAAAAACAAAAAAAAACGCCTAATTTGCAACTTTTATTTCAAATGTCTATCAAAAATCCATTTTTTTAATATTCGTTTGATTATACGGCCATTCCGTGCTTTTAAGCCTACAAATTAAAACGCCGTTTATTTTTTTTTTCAGATAAGCCGATCAGCCGGAATCGTGGAGGAAGTGGGAGCTCTTTTTTTCGAGGCGCGGGTGTTCAGAGCGCTGTAACTCTAGTTTGACTGAATATTTTTAGCTGAAATTTTATATTTATACTGTCCAAATATGTGTTAATAAATGATAAAAAAAACTTGAAGCTCTAAATATTTACTGGTCGTAGAAAAAAAATCCTAAAATATCCCTAAAAAACAGGCAGTCACATAGGAACACCCCCTTAAAGCACAATGCCATGCGTCACTAGTTAGACTGTTATTGAATTGAATATTGTTCCGAGTTATAAAAATTTCCGGGATAAACAAATAATTATTCATTCAGCTCGAGTCCTTTCCCCCGTTTTTTCCTTTTCCCGCGCAACGTCATTCGCTAAGTAACGGCATCGTCCGCGTATTTTACGGGCAGCACTCGTTAGCGAGTAGACTCGCAGGATGGCCATCATATAAAAGTAACTGTCAACTGCGCCGCACTGTCAGAATCGCTAGAGCGTGCGTACGTGAGAGATCGCTCTGTCAAAATGACGTTCCAAACATTGAGTAAATAGACAAATCAAGTGCAAAAATGAATAAAGGAACTATTGTAAATAATAACAGTGACGTGATATTTTCCTAAATATGTAATTTTCAACTCAAATAGAAAATCAATGCCAAATATTAGTATTTTCAATATTATATTTTTATAGGTTAATTTTTTACTTTAGGACTAAATTAAAAAGTGATATTTTTTAAATTATTTATATTAATTTCTAATCATGGGTGAACTAGCCTATTTAGAATCTCTAGTACCAGTTATAAATGAAAATGAAGATATTATACACAAGTTATATCCGGCATTAATAGAATGTTTTGCAGTTATAATATGCGGGTAAGTAAACTTTTAAAACATGAATGAAATTTTTATTAATATTCAATAAATAATAGATAGCAATTAAAAAATAATAGTATAGATCGTGTACTCTATGTAAATTCTATCTTCGTCGTAAACTTTCCTTAATACGTAAATTCAGCAAGTCACTTAAATTAATTTTATCTTAAGTAACGTTTTGTATTAGAGAGTTCAAAATAAACAGTAATTATTTATTATTATATATTTATAGTTTTTCTATAGAATTATTGCAAAATAATATGGCTACGCATTTGATGTGGAGCAACAAGTATTGATTTTTAGCAAGCATATGCCAAGATATATATATCTTTCTATATATCTATATCTATAATAATATATTCAATTAATATATATAATAGAACTGTCGGTCTATTAAATATAAATAAAAACTAGTGCTGCAGATGACATCGTGCCTTAAGGCAAATTGCTGGAACTTTCTGTACCGTAACGATTATACCCTGAATGAAAATTTAAATCCCAACAATTTTAGATATTTTTTAAAAAAAATTGGAAATTAATAAATAAAAATGAAATAAAAATCAATCTTGTCTTCCTCAAAAACTTTATTCATTTTTCATAATTCTTCTTCACACTGTCAACACAAGCAAAATGTTTTTTAAATTAGCTGATTCGTTATAACCGCTTTTTACACTACAGTTTCTTTACACTTTTATGCGTATCTCCGAAACTACTAACTTTGCCGAAAACTAATCACTACGTCTCCTTATCAATAGTATCGATTTTTTTTTAATCATTAAATCGTTTGATCTGTTTTCTTGAAAACGTAAGCGAAAAATTGTATCCACACATGCATACACACACAAACACATATACACACATTTATTTTTCTAAGGTATGCCAAAATGTTAGAAACCTCTGAAACATAAAGATATGCAAAAAATTTCATCTTTTGGATGATCTATAACGTGAGTGAAGTAATAAATACAACTGAATGAATTAACAAATGAAATTGATTTTAAATCAATTCTATTATCATATAAACAATTAATATCATGCTCTTACTGAATTACTCATAATTATCTACGAAAATTATATCAATTAGGAAATTATCCTTTCAAAACGAATGAAATATATTTAATAGAATCAGAACTAACTCCTTATTTTAATTGGATTCCTAAAAATGTTATTGAAAATACTGGAAAACAAAACCTGAAATACTCTTTTAAATTAATCAATTCATTTAAAACTTCATTTTTATGGAGTTATAAATTTTGTAATCTGTATATAGTACAACTACATTGCATATAATAACGTCGAATGCGTGAGAAAGTCTGTCGTGTTTTAGAAAAAAATCTATTCTATGTGACTGAAAACGTAAAAATCTTAAGAATGCATAAAACTATTACTACTACTAAACTTCATCACTATTTTATAATAATTAATTGCTATTTCAAAAGGCAATCAATCGCCAATTCACCACTAATAGAGGTACTCGCAAGTAAATTTGATGATACCTTAACTTTATTATTCAAAATTTCGTTCATCGTCTTGTCGACTCGTATCATATAATTGAAAATATATGATTTTATATATAATGAATAATATTCGTTATGAGCCTCTTCAAATCAATTTGAATAAATATTGTATATGGAGTAATAAAAACAATCCATATCATCGTGCGAACAAAAAACGTTATGTTATTTGAAAAGCATTTTGACATTTTCTGGAACTCTCGATTTATTTAGGAGTTGTATTTAAAAGAGTGGCAAATGTAATAATTGTGAATATAAATAATTTAATAAAGTACAAATTCTAAAATTAAAATAACATCCGACTATTGACAGAGCATCGACAGACAATACCACATCGAACAAATATGTATTAAAATTATAAAAATTAAACTATTGTTGATTACGATAGAAATACGTTTTCTAATTTATCTATCATAAAAAATAACCATGTTCTGCTAATAAAATACACATATGAAGTAATCGTCAAAAACGTGAGTCGATAGAAAATATGTTGCGGTTACGGGTAACTGACCTACACTAAATGCTCAATAAAATTTCGTTAACGTAATATGACCTGTAGAATCTAGTCACATGAAATTTATTCCTTCATTTATTTATTAATTTCCCGTAGGGTAAGTTACAGTAATCGTCCCAAAATCGTAAATGAAAATGTTTGCGTATTTTCACGTTTCGAAGGTTTCACAACATTTTGGAATACACTAGAAAAAATTGATGTGTGTTTGTATGTATGTATGGATACAATTTTTCGTCGACGATTTGGGGCGCATTGATCAACCGATTTGAAGGATTCAAGCATAATTTGATTCCTATAGATAGAGGGCGCTAATTAGTTTTGGCAAAGAAAAGTCCAGCTGTTTCGAAGATACGTAGCAAAAAGTGTAGAAAATAGATGTACGATTTCTACGAAAGCGGGGGCATCGGATTAAAAAAGATTCAAAAACTATTCGATTCGTATTGACAAGGAAATGTACTGATTAGGTTTTTTGCAAAGGCAGCTCCAACCGTTTCGGAGATACGGAGCCGAATAATAGCAGTTATTTAGAGAACGAGAATAGAGAATTTTTAATTGAAATGATTAATTTTTGGAAAAGGAAAAAAGTTGCATTTCAAACTTTCAAAAAAAAGTTATAAAATACTAAAAGAACAAATTGAATTTTTCCTCTCTTATTTGCGCAAGAAACTTTGGTTGGAGTGCCGACTATCTTAAAGTAATGTTAAGAGCTAGAACTTCCCCGGGCATTTGAGCCCTGGGAGCAAAGAAATTTGAAAATATCCACAATCATTTATACTAGAAATATTTTTTATGGCAGAACAACGTTTGCCGGGTCAACTAGTACATCTATACACTTCTATATAAATAATTGCTAAATGCATTTGTCCACAAATATTTATTTGTAAGCGGTCACCACACGAAATTGCATAGGGGTCATTTGAACATCAAACAAATGAGTAATCATCGTACATTAATGAAACATCACAAACGCACGTTTAAACAACAAATATAATAAATTATTTTGACCTTTGTTTGTGTTTTATGGTTGAATTGAATTGTCATATCATGAGAATAGTGAATCAAAAATATCATCTCATTATTGAAAGAATGAATTGATTTACCAATATATTTATGGTTCGCCTACATATTTGTTAGTTTTACATTCAATCGAGGTTTAAATAACTTTGACAAAGTTTTGAAACATTAACTGGCACAATATGAATCTACGAGTCTTGAATATTTGTATTTGGAACTTAGTCAAAATTAAATTCTAAAACAATTAGTCAAAATTAAATTCTAAAGCAGAACCAGAAAGAATTTCTGATTGTAACACTTATATAAAGTTCTGGAAGAACATAAACATAAACTATTGAATCATTGCTTAATATTTAATGAAATTGATTTATCTTTTTATGTCTATTTCAATAATATACGAAAGTCAATTATGTTGCAAACTATAATATATTATTATCAGTTGTTTTAGGAGCAAAGTTCTAAAAAGTAACGATTTCAATTCTGTAAGTCTCTACATATAATCCAATATTCAGATTTCTTGCAATTTTCATTCCATCTATAATCCAAAAAATGAAAAAAAAGGAAAATGATTTAATTTAAAATTTGCTTTTTTAATAAGTAATAAGTAATTTTTTTTAATAAAAAGTTTTTACATCAGATATATTATTTAGAACGCATGTCATGTAGTTATATGAGCAAATATATAATTTCGTGGATGAAAAACACTAGATTCTGAAAATGGGATTATCAAAAAATGTAATGCTATAACAAAAATAAATACAACGAATAATAATCGGTAGGAAATAATAAAAAGGACAAACGCCCTTTATTTTTGAAGCTTAAATTTGTATTATTTCTTTTTTATTTTAAGTACAAATTTGCCCAATATATCCAATTAATCTCTTAGTTTTAATTAGGACTATAATCCGAACAAAGAAATTAATTTTTTTCTGGTCACTATTTAGCAGAAACTAAATTTAAGTTGCTACTAAATCTTACAAAAATATACACTATGAGCAGGAGTAATCGATGTAATTTTGCAAAGTAATGCAAAGGAAAAACATCAATTTACTTCAAAATCTTCCACTCACACAATTGAGACGAATTGTTATTATGTTCAATGTGATATAATATGCTTTGTTATAATTATACCTATTGTGTATACCTCTTTTAAATTTGTTGACAATATTATTAATTCACTATTTAAAAATTTACATTCGTCATTTATAATCCAATAATGTTACAACTCAAAGTACTAAGACGAAAACAATTGTAAAATAAATATATGTATAAAATTAATTGCTTTATTAAAAATAATTGATACTCATTATATGCTGTAAAATAATTAAAGTATGTTTTTGTGGAACATTACAGGATTTGCATTACTTGTTGTCTAATAGACAATGTACTTTATGTACGTAGAACATATAGTCAGTTCAAGTTCAAGAGAAAATTATTGTGTTCCTCAGTTATTATGTTTAATAAATTAACTGCGTATTTTATAATTAGCTATTACAAAAACAACATGAAATTATGGAAAAATATAGTGAACTCTTGAGATTTGCGAAGAATTGTCAAGGATCGTTTATACCTGATATAATTTCAGATTCATTATTATATATATATATATATATATATATATATATATATATATATATATATTAGAGCGGGTCGATTTATATAATAGGGATTGGATAATAGGGATCAAAATAAGATACTTTACTAAAGAAACCATACCTCTGAAATGAATTCTGATGCCCCGTGCATTGATCCAAAAATAAGGGTTAAAATTTGAAAAATTCTATTAAATGGGTCAACAGTTAGAGTGCTCCAATCGCGTCCAAATGTATGACAGACCCCACTAATTTGGGAAGTCCAATCCACCCATGCCCGTGGATCACCCCCTGGGACCCCCCCCCCTAATAGGTTATTCAAAATTTAACCCTTATTTTTGGTCCAAAGCACGGGACATCAGAATTTATTTTTGAGGTATGAATGCTTCAGCAAAGTATCTTATTTTGATCCTTAGAATCCGAAAATTATATGCGCCTGAGTGACCCTTAGGTCGACCCGCCCTAATATATAATAATAAAGAAATATTCATTAGAGACTTGTTAATGAATTATTTGAAGCTTATGTTTTAATTTGAAGTTTGAATCCAACACTTTTTGATATATTAATTTTACAACGAATGTAAGGAGAAATATAATGTAATTAAATATAATACTCATTTTACATAGAATTAGTGCGGAAAAAAAACTAATAATGTCATTATCCATCTAGAGAGCATGATACAAAAAACACTTGCAAAAAAAAAACTTTGTTCAAAAAGTCTATGGAATTTAATTATGTATTTTAGTATATTGATAAAGTATTATCGCTAAAAAAATAATTGTACTCTTACAGTAGAAATAATAAAGTAGTTCAAAGATTTCGCGATAACTATAATACATTTTCAGTGTTTGCATCATGAATACATTAATTTTATTCCATAACTAAATCATAAAATAACTTTGTAAAATTTTTGAACGACTAGTAAAATCATCTCTTATATTTGTCACTTATTTCGACCAATGGTTCTTTATGTATTATAATATTATATGATCCATATTTTTTTAGGTTTTTATGCTTATTTAAATACTCAACATTATTGCTTTTGATTTTAACCACTTCGACTATCCCAGGAGCTTAAGAATTCCACAATGTATATTATTATCAAAATATGCGAGTCTATATATTATTTGATGATGATTTATCATTGATATTCATGAAAAAATATATTAGAATTTTAAATGGTCGCTTGTCTATAACGGAAATATATTATTAAATTAATTTTAATAAATAATTGATTCCATAACGGTTTGGTGTTTACTTACATAACATTTATAGAACTCTATATTATCAATACATTATATATAAGTTCGTAAAACTCATTATTATCAATTCACGATACAATCGAATTTGAATAATTATTTCTTTGAAGTGAGATATTTTGTATAGTTTGATAAAATGGCTAGTAGTATCAGTACGATAGGGCATGATATTCAACGTGCATATGCATTTCATATTGTTGCATGTAAACTTCTGTAGTCTAATTATGAGCCAATTGCATTTACAAACATAATTCGAGTATTTACATAAAGGCAGCAATCAGAAATGAGTTAGTCGCTATTACTATTTCACGGTCACATATTATATCACAAATTATTTTTTTATGAGTTTTTGATCACGACCGCAAGACAATTTAATTCTTTAGTATATTTCCATATAATTAATTGCGACATTGACATTGTAGTTTTTCTTTTACAAATTGCGCATTGAAAAATTGTTATCCTCGATTGTCCGCTTCGAGAATGAAAAACAAATAAATTTCGATGTGTATCGCGATAGTTTGTTTTATAATGATTAATGAATTTTATAAATAATGACTTCAAACACTTAAACGCGAACATTAAGAGTATTTTAACTTGCATTCATTACAATTTGACGCTTATAATGCAAATCATTCAATAATATATTTTGTTTAATAATAAGTAAACTTGGGGAACTTTTACGGAGAAGAGCAACAAAACCAAAACGAAATTGCCTTCAGATCTAAAAGAGAGAGCAAGTTCAAACGCTTTAATATATTTAGAAAATTTTATACCATATACACCATATTTTTATAATTGGTAAATTCTTTCTTTCTTAAATTTATAAATGAATAATAATATGAATTCTAGATTTCACGTATATTGAATAAATGGCATATGTATTATGAGACTTCTTGTGAAGCACGAACTTAAAACATAAATCAATTTATAATTTTAATTGCAAATCATTCAATAATATATTTTGTTTAATAATAAGTAAACTTGGGGAACTTTTACGGAGAAGAGCAACAAAACCAAAACGAAATTGCCTTCAGATCTAAAAGAGAGAGCAAGTTCAAACGCTTTAATATAATTAGAAAATTTTATACCATATACACCATATTTTTATAATTGGTAAATTCTTTCTTTCTTAAATTAATAAATGAATAATAATATGAATTCTAGATTTCACGTATATTGAATAAATGGCATATGTATTATGATATGAGACTTCTTGTGAAGCACGAACTTAAAACATAAATCAATTTATAATTTTAATTGTAAATCAGAATGCATTGTAGCCTGTTATACAACTTACAAAGATTCAAATGTAATTGAATTTATTCATTTCAATTTAGTTAAGATGGCCAGACGTCCCGGTTTGACCGGGACAAACCCCGATTTCCACCTTGTGTCCCGGGTTTGTCTAAAAGCAATATTTGTCCCGGATTTAGATCTTCTGTCCCGGGTTTTCGAAAATTATAGGACTATATCGATTCTTCGCTCTTACTTGATGAAAAATTACAATTACTGATATGGATATCAAATTCTAGTTCATTTAATTCTAACATTTAAATAAAGAGTCTTAATAAATTTCTACACGACCATTCTTTATCTTTCTTAAAACATACTCGTATAACATTTTCCTTTTTAACGACATCAGAAAATCCGTAAACGTGGTTTTACTACCTGTATTCCCACATAAAACATCTCTAATCTCTTTAAGCGTAATAAAAGTAATCCCGGCAAAAGCTTCATAAATATTCCATAGCTGTTGCTTAACTATAAATTAAAAACAAAAGCTTTGGAGCAGTTAAAATGAATATAAACGTCCTTGTTTCGTTTCGATTTTCCGAAAATTCGGCCATATAAGAAGATCCGGCAAAAAAATAAAATTCTCATATCGTTATTAATATATATTTTTACTATCGAGAGAAACCAAATATTCCAAAAGGCGAGATTGTATTCCTTATATACGACGAAGCCAGAAAGTTCGCTAAATAAGACCAAAGATTTCTGCGCTCTGAAGAGAAACCTCTGAGTGAGAATATATCCCAATTTGTTTTTGGACGAAACATATTTGCACATTTTCACATACATATATGAAATACATAAGATGTATGAGAATCATTTTTATTATTTATATATTTTGCAGTATTTTAGAATTCTGGACTATCTATTTAACGCACTGACAAAGAAAAATAATCACAAATATAGAGTTCCTTTTTAGATCTTGGTATTTTATAAGTACCTGCTCGATAATTAACTACCTTCTCTGAAATTTAAATTATAGTTGAGAAACTACTAGAAACAGTTAAGTAGAATGCAATTTCGAGTAAAACTTTCTGCCAAATTGTGTTTTTTCATGAAATGCATTTTATACTCTTTCTACACGTTATGCAAAATTAACTTATGATATATAAATTGAATTGTGATATCTGTATTCAAAATTCTATTAATAAGAGATAAGCTTTAAACTTACACACATTGCGAAAATACCAAAAAACAGGTTTGATTTTTTAAAATATTTCTCACTCATTTTAAAGTACTTACTCATTCAAGTTTATTTTTTATTGAAATGTATGTTTTCTACTATTTGGTTCTTACTCCACGATAGTTAAAGTATAAGAATAATATAATTATTAAGGCAAATATATAACAAAAAATGTTTCTGTTTCTATAGTCAATAACTTTAAATATATAATATGACGAAACGTTCAATTTATGAATTCAACTTATTCTTCGTGAGTTCCAATGTCACATTTTTTGCGACTTCTTTATAATATCGGTTACCTAGAAAATTTAATATAAACTGGAGCTCTCAGATCAAATTACATATTTCCTTGAATCATGATATTATTTTCTTTGTAGTCAATATAAAGCGCAATTTTCCATGATTTCGCCCTGAAGTCAATTGCCTGTCGTTTTAAACATAAACATTGAGAAAATAGGTCGAATTTCATAGATCTTTCCTTGATTTTTTACAGTAAAGAGCTTATTTATTACAGGTATATTAATGTATTGATTTACGCTACGTGAAAAGCAAATTATGAGATATTTATTTTTAATCACGACCTAGATCGTGATTGTACAATATTATAAGCGGTCATATTGTATACCAATGCAATAAATATCTGTATAATCACTAAGCAGTAGAATATAAAAGCTCTTAAACCACTACTGCTCTTATATAAATTATATTTCATTTTCATTGTTTGTTTATCAATAAGTTTAAACTGTATGAATTATAGTGTAAATTTATGGCTCAAAGTTAATAATAATGTTTGAAATTTTATGCAACGAATTTTTTTGAGTCGCAATCTGAAACGAAGCAATTAATTTTTGGTGTGCTCCATTTTTATTTTTAAAATAATTTTATTTTATTTTTCTTGATAATTTTTTAATTCTGTTGTTCTGTTGAACTCTTTCGTTCGAACAGCATTATTTGAATCTAGAAATTGGTCTATGAAAGATCAAAAGAATGTTGATAATCTTTCACATTTTAACTTTATTTGGTTAACAATTTGAACTCTCTATTTCGAAAATCAAGTTTTCGCTTTCAATTAAATTTAAACATTGCGATTTCCAATTGAACACATTTATAATATATGTAATTACATATATTTATTATAGTGCATAGGCATGTGCTTGCATATCCTAAAATTGTAGCTTATGGATCCAAAATTGAATTATATAATTCAACCAATTTTTGTACAGAACCCCAAATAACGACTTTGACCAGTTTCTCAATTTTTTGTCAAAGTACATCATGGGATTTTCGCTCATTTCGCTCGTGTGAGGTAAACAGCATAATTTTCTCTAACTAGTGAATATTCATAACAAGGTTAAAAAATGCTAATTAAACTTTGAAAATGACATATTTTACATAAAATGATAATTATGAATCATGGCCATGCAAATAGATTTTTTCTAAAAAAAATTATGTTAAATACCATTCATGACAGTTAAGAAAAAAATAATTGGTATATCTAGTCCCGTATATAGAATGCAATTTGCTTAAATATTCGTTAAAGATTATGCAATCGAAAATACTGTATATAGAATATTCATTATGTAATTATATTAATAGCATGTAAACGTTCATCAATTTTATTGGATTATTTTTTACTGAGTAATAATTTTCGAGCGTCACCTAATGAAATCATTGCAAGAATTATTGAGCATAACTAACTGACTTTCGCTGATTTCTATTGTAGTAATACAATTTCAAACATTTTTTTATAGTTTTTTGCAAGGTTGAACTATAATACATGAAGCATACGTACATGTGATATTTTATAAATGTATATAATTTCATATGTGATTATAATTTTGTTATGAATAACGCAAGTTGTAATCACGTGTCTAATATTATTTTTTAATTAATAACTTATGTTTTTGTTAAAAATTCACATTTTTATTTTGAGAATAAATTGGACCTCGAATTTCTTCGAATTTTCAATTTTTCGTTTTAACTTTTTTAATATAACTTTTATGTTATCATAAACATCCATCGTTAGATTAAACTCATAAATGTCATCAAATCGAAATTTCTATTATACTTTAGTTGTACTTTTTTTTTTTCTTGAATTATCGTTTTATATCATTATTCTTATTATTTATACGTTTTGCTATTATAAATATCTGTTTACTTTCATTTGCATAAAATTTAGTGCACATTTTTAAAAATTAGAAAACATACCAATACGTAGTTCTGTAAACATTATAGCTTAGTTAAGTCTCAGATTAATTACTGAATGTCTTTTAATTAGAAGACAGATTAAAATCTAAATATGAATAAAAAATAGGAGTTTCAATGGATAGAATACTTAAAATAATTATGAAATTCAAAATAATGGTACAAATCACAATACTACATCTGGCAGGCAAAGGAACATTACTAGCCAACAACGCACATGTGTAATTACACACAAAATAATTACAAAGAATTTTTAAATAATATTTTCACAACAATAATTTACTCTTTATCGAATGAACAGCAAATGATTGAAAATAGATTTGGTACAATATAAAATAAAACTAGTGGGGTGGGTGGCATCGTGCCTTAAGGCAAATTGCTGGAACTTCCCGTACCGTAACGAAATGTTCGAGGAATACTGAATGTTTGCAAATAGATTATTATAAATATTAACATTGTCTAATATTTATAAGAATTATATAAACTGAATTGCAAAGTTGAAATTATTTGTTTCAACAAAAAACTGAAAAAAAAAAAAAAAAAAAAAAATGGAACAAAATTTTTTTCCAAAATCAATTATTTTGTTAAGACAAACAGAAAGTTTTTTGAATCATTCAAATCGGACGCTTAGTTCTCTCAAAAACTGCCATTTTTACATATTTAGCTCCGTATCTTCGAAATGGGTTGGGCCTGCCTTTGCCAAAAACTAATAAACACTTCTCCCAATCATTACTAATTGAATGTTTTTTAGATCATTCAAATCGGATACTCCGTTCTCTCAAAAATTCGATTTCTATTTTCCGCACTCTTTGCTCCGTATCTCCGAAACGGCTGGACCTGCCTTTGCCAAAACTAATCAGCTCTTTTCCCTATCAATAGGAATCGAATGTTTTTGAACCATTCGAATCGGTTGATCCGTGCGCCCTAAAAACGTGACTGGAAATTTGTATCCACACATACATACACACACACACACACACATCCATTTTTTCTGAGGTATGCCAAAATGTTCAGAAACCTTCAAAACGTCGAGAAATGTAAAAATTTTCAATTCCGATTTTCGGCCCATTACAATAACTTACCCTACGGGAGTTAAAAATATTATAAATAAACAGCGATGGTCGTTAAGCAGAATAGGTTTCAAGCAGCTAGCTCTCATATTATTAAATAAAAACAAAATATGTGATTTAGTTAAAGTTGAGTTCGGAAACGTTGTTTCACAATATTCAAGTTCAAATGTGATAATTTTCCATAGCTATTCACAGTTTCCCATTTAATATTTTTCGTTTTATATCCCTGCTAGTTAATTGTTTCAATTTTCATTACTGCAATTAATTAATTAATTTGAAACTATTTGAATGTTTTCGAACACTGCACTGATGATGAGTTTAATAGTTTAATCCGGACTTGAAAACGTTTACTAAATTAATGAAATAACTTTTCTCTTAATTAGATAAATTATTTATTCAATAACTGGATGAATTTAGGAAAATGTATATCTTGAACAGCAGAAGAGTTATAATATACAAAATAACAATAAAATATACGAATTAAAACTCAATTCTTGCTCTTCACATATTGTGGATTTTCAATATATCGAGCATAAAATATATTGAAGTGTATTAAAATTATTGAAAGAAGATGATTATGATATGACAAATTATGATAGTTGATCTCGGTCTTATATCTATTTTGTAAAAAGAATACAGTTCTGGAAATTTTTCCATTTTATGAAGTTCAAAGTTAAATTAACCGTATTTAGTATCAATATTTTCAAAAAATATTCAATTACATGGTTTCATTGACATTTTTGGTGATTGTTCTGCCAATGCAATGAATGCATTGAATATTTGACATTTATGTCGCCAAAATTGACTCACAATCGATACAATTACTCTTTGCTCTTGTAATTAAATAAACTGAGTATCTTGGAAGTTATTATTAAATTACAAACCAAATGTAAATTACTAAAAATCTTAATGTGTAAGAATTGGATGAGTAATATTTAAATTAAGTATATGTCTGTACAATTGTTTGCTGAATGTTTTCATTTTGAAATATTCCGTGAAAATTGCCATTTATCTTTATCTGCTTTAATTATTTCAAATCTCACAAAAGAACTTATTCGTATTGTCAATTATTCATAGAAATCTTTTGTTATAAAAAATTACTAATTAGTAATTTAAGTGAATAGGAGTTTGTCGGTCTGGTACTATGACTTAATCAACCTAGCACTTTGTATTTAATAGTTGATACGTAAGTAATTTATCGAAGTTCATATCAAATTAAAATATTAGCATAATAAGCATTTAAAACCATATGAATCCATTCATCTTGAATGCTAGGTGCTAAGTCTTCAGAGCGATCAATAAATAGTTTAATGATGCATATCAAATGACGTTAATCTGCGTGCACTCCAATTATTGCGAAACAGTCTATTTTTTAGAAGATCATCATTAATAAAGTCAATATTATCGATGTAATTTGTTGACATAATATGTTTAATAAAGCTGTAAAAACACTTTATTATGGCGGCATCTTTTTTAATCAAAAGCAAATCATTAATTAAATTCATGTTTAATTTATAAGTAAGATATCTTACGTAAGTAACCAAAAGTATCAAATGATGAGATGTTCATAACAAAAGGCAGACTTGCTGAAATTGATTACCGAAAAGCGTCCAAGAATTTATTACGGGCATGAAAAGCGTTCATTTCGCATTCCTGCGTGTATTGGAATTTGAGGTTGTGAGATAGGTGTGAGGAAAATTCATTGTGGAAATGATTCGACTCGCAAATTCACAGAGGATGTATAGAATTATAAAGACGAAATAATGGTAGAAATTGTTCTGTTTATTTCATCAAATTTCAAAAAGTTATGCTAGCATAATATAGTAGGTACTACTATTATTATAATAATTGTTATTCTGTAAAAAAAACATGAAATGATTGTTATTTCTTTAAAA
>NW_020538040.1:40299022-40405241 GCF_003426905.1 Ctenocephalides felis | reverse complement strand
TATAATTAACAAAGCACGAATAAACTTGGATTAAATAATAGTGATCATATTGTCAATCTTATGAAGCTTCAACCAAGTTCATTTTCTTAAGATAATTCAGTTTTTTCAAAGTTCTCATGTGAAGTTAACTTTTGATCATTTTGAAGTATTTTATTATGTTTTTTAACTTCCCGTAGGGTAAGTTATAGTAATCGCAAAAAAATCAAAAAGAATTTTTCTATATATTTTGTCATGCATTATAAAAGGATGTGTGGTGTGTTTGTGCGAATATAACTTTTTGCCGACAATTTCGCTAAATTCTTTCAAAAAGTCTAATTTTTCTAGAAATTTCAAAAACATAATTTTTTTTTAAGTTTCAAAAATGTTAAAAATTCTCATTTTCGGTACGGCAAGTTCCAGCAATTTGCCCTTAACGATGCCAATGCCATATTTTTTTCGTTAAGAATGGAGATAAAATTTTATATCAAATGTATAAAGATAAATATCACATTTAATAAAATCATATTTGAACATTTGTTATTTTTCATAAATTATATAATAGTAAAAAAATAAAACAGTATATGTTGTTAACAGAGTTTTAATTAAGAAATTATTATAAATGTTATATGTTAAATGTTATGTGATCAAATAAGTTTCCAAAAAAGTAAAATTTGTATAAAAAACAGATCATAAGCATTGAAATAAAAAATCGTTGGAAAGGAAATATTTTTCTTCGATTTATTTTCTGAAACAGTAAATATTTCGAAAACCATAAAATTCCGAAATTTTATTATCGCGTTATAATTGATAACCTTAAAAAAATCTATAAATGTATAAGAATATACAATCTATGTAATTATAGTTACAAAGTACAACATTTGCTTTTATCTATGCTTCGCAGTGATAAAAATAATTCGATGGCTATAATCAAATATATTTGGTTACATGTGCACAAAATGTAAATATAAACTTATTTATTTTTATTTAATAATTGTATAAGATATCAAAATATTACACAACCGTTTGATAATATTTACAATGAAACAGACCATTTAATATAGATACATATTTCATAATTAGATCATTCTCACTCGGCTAGAACGTAGGCGCAGGTGGTAGAGTCTCGACTTTGCGACCGCAGGATTCCGAGTTCAAACGCAACTTGATGTCAAGCAGTATAATATTTATTTACGGTTGAAAACAATATAAAAATGTATATAAATACTATTTTCACTTGCAAACAAAATAATGTCCCAAAAGATAAATTGCGCTTCCCGGAAAAAGTTAAAATACCATCACAATTAGAAAAAGACACAATTAGTTTGAATGCATGCCCATAATAAGAAAAAATATGATCTGCACAATATTCTACTACCCAAAAAATTTGTTTCCTGTAAATTTTTTTTTTTTTTTTTTTTTTTTTTTATTTTATTAAATGGCCTCGTTTATCCAAACATTTTAGCCAATATCCATTGAATACATATTATAAATACAATACTATACATTACAAAATATTTCTTCTGTATGAATATAAAAAAACGAGAAAAATTATTAATAACATATCTTCATTAACTTGATTTCTATAAGTCACTACAATTTATATTGCACTCATTCATGAAATCCAGCAACACTCTATATATTCCTATATTACTCTCACTAATAATGTGTCTTGCATTTATTGGAAATTGTACTTTTAGCTGTTGTAGTCTTTTATATAATTTCTTCCGTTCATTTTTATATAATTTGCAATTCCAAAATATGTGGTCCAATGTGTCTAATATGATACTACAAGCACAAAATGGGTCTTCTTTGATACCGATTCTGAATAGATGACTGTTATTCCTTGTGTGTGATAGCCTTAGTCTACAGATTGTTGTTTTTCTCTCCTATTCCTTTAATATTTTGAAACCATGTCCTTCTCGATACCTTCGGGTTACACGGTTGGTAAAGTCTTCCTTTCAAACGTGAGTCTTGATCGAATACCTTTTGCCATTGAGACATTCCATTTTTTGTAACAATTCTTTAAGGTCTACTGCAGGAATTTTATTTACAATCGAGGGTGTGCTATGTGCATCTTTGGCCAGCCCATCCGCGATCTCATTTCCGATGATATTCGCATGTCCTCTTATCCATATTAATTCGATATTATGCTTCTGTTTAATTAAATCTTCTATCTTTCTAATACTGTCGAAAATTAGTGGATTGCCAAATATTTAGGTATATTTAAAGCATGTAAAGCAGATTTACTATCTGACAAAATTATAACTTTTTTCAATTTATGTTTCCTGATTAGGTCTAATGCTCCATTAATGGCCATCACTTCCGCCGTGAATATTGTAGCCCATCGGGCATTTTAATTTGAAGTTGTTTGTTTTGACTTGGGATCCAAACTGCGCATCCAACCCCATTATCTGTCTTTGAACCGTCGGTATATATTTGAATAAAATTTTCCCATCTTGAATGCATTAAGTTGTTCAGTTTCAGATTTATTAATTTCTTGTCTATCTTCTTTTCATTATCAAAATCATCTGATAAATGTATGTACTTTTTAGGTAACGTGCCTTTCCAAGACATAGTGAAGTATGTTAATCTGTTATTTACCATCATTTCTTCTTCTAGTGGTTTAAGTGTATGGAACCCAGCAATTAAAGGTGGTATTGGTTTTTTGTGCCAGAATCTATTTTCAAAATGCAGAACTGCAAGTGGCTCTAAACAGTTGTGTATCCATGCATGATCATAATTAAATTTTTAATCAAAAACCTATTAGTTATACCTGTCTTCTTATCTCTAAAGGAGCTTCTGCAGCTTCAGCCAACAACGAATTTGTAGGTGTCGACTTCAGTGCTCCAAGCATATTCTTAACGCTGCATATTGTATTCTATTTAGTCTATCCATTATCCCTTTAGAACTTCCTCCATAATTGACATCCGTAATCGAAATGGGGTCTAATAACGGCTTTGTAAAACGAGAGACAGATATTGGGATGTGCACCCCAAGTGGTGCCAGTTACTCGTTTTAGGATATTAATTCCTTTTTCACATTTAGCCAACATTTCATTAACGTGTTTGTTAAAGGATAATTTTGTATCCAATATCATTCCTAAAATTTTGATGTTCTCCAATATTTTAATTTGAATCGAGTCTATATTTATACTGATGTAATTTCTTGGGAGCCTATGCCTAGTGAATAGAATGCATTTAGATTTTTGAGGTTCAAGTGTGAGTTTATTGTCCCGCATCCATTCTAAATCTTTTCTTAAAGAGCTGTTCATTCATCACTACATTCCTGTAATGATCGCGAAGAAATATACATGACTAAATCATCTGCATATTGTAATTTTTTCACTTTTGTCCCTTCTGTCTCTATGAAATCCGACGTATAGATGTTAAATAATATTGGACTTAAAATCGAGCCTTGAGGGATACCATTAAAAGTTATTCTTGGACCTATGAGTCGATTCTGGTTTCTAACATAAATCTTTCTATCGGATAGAAGTGACATAATAGTGTTAGTAATTTTTTTTGGAATATTTATTTTTGTTAATTTATTTTTGAGTATTTGGTGATCTACATGATCATAGGCTTTTTCAACATCTGTCGTAACTAATAGAACATATTTGTTTTCTGTCAACGCGCCATATAGATCCACAAGGAGTTCGCTGAGTAAATCAATCGTGCCTTTTCCTCTCCTGAAACCGAATTGATATTTATTTAATATTGTATTCTTTTCTATATACCATTCTAATCTCTTTTTTAGAATACTTTCAAATATTTTTGAAAGGCAAGGTAGTAACATTATTGGTCTATAAGACTTATAATCACCAGGATCTTTTTGTGGCTTTAGTATGGGAACTAATACCGCTCTTTTCCACTCTTCTGGAATCCAGTTTGAAAGCAATATATAATTGAATATCTCAATTATTAGGTTTTTTTAATGCTTTAGGGCTTCTGTTAATCATGATATATGTTATGTTGTCGAATCCCGGAGAGCTGTCTTTTTTCTCCTTTAGCGCCAGTTCAAGTTCCTCATATTTGATGCGTCCATTAATTTCTTCGTGTTCATTGTCATCAATCCAGTCTTCCGGCCGTTCTTGATTAAATAGGGCAGGTCCAGGAACAAAATCGGGAGTATGGGTCTTAAGAATTGCCTCGTAAAAGTCATCGTTCATTTGATGATGTTGGTTCTGTCTATTATTTTTATTATTCAATTTTTTGATAGTGTTCCAAATTTTGTTAATATTTGTATTCATATTGAACGAATTTATTAACTCACGCCATTTTTCTCTTTTCTTTGTTTTAAACAGTCGTTTAGTTTGTGCTATTACTTTTTGTAGACTCAGGTAATTTTCGTAGTTAAATTCATTTCTTAGTTTCTTAAAGGCTTCGTTTCTTCTTCTTGTTTGGATCTCACAGTCATTGTCCCACCATATGGCCGGTTTAAAGGTATCCGATACTTTATATTGTTTAATGTGTTTTTGCTGCCGCCTTATTTATGGTATCTTGGATAAACTTATACTTTTCTTCGCAGTTCGAAGGAATTGTTGAGGTCTCCAGAATATCTTCAATCTCTGATCCATATTTTTCCCAATTTGCTTGTTTAGTGTTCCATTTTCTACCGGGATACCAACGCATCCTTGTATTAAATTTGAAATGAACTTTATTATAATTGGTAAATGGTCAGAACCAACATTTTCAGGAATTACACTCCAATGAATCCTGTCATGAATAGATGTCGAGCAAAAGGATAGATCAATGGCGGAAGATTTTTTCTTAATAGTCTGTGTATAGTCGTATGAGTTCCATCATTCAAGACAACTAAGTTAAGACTATCTACAATATCGTACATTATAGCACCTCCACTGTCTATTATTTCGTTTCCCCATGCTATGTGTTTACTATTGAAATCTCCGGTGACGATTAGTCTAACTGGAATTTGTTCAATAAGATTTCGGATTAAATATAAATCCTTTGTGGCTTGAGGTGAGCAATATATGGATACCACGCAAAAGGGGGTAGTCGATTTAATTATAACAGCAGTCATTTGGATATCCCGGTTGTTCTGAGAATGTTTGAATTCTCACAGATAATACTGTTTCTGATCAGTATGGCTGAGCCACCATAACCATCCTGTCTGTCACTTCGAAATATTTTTAAATCTTTGAAGTTAAATTTTTGTCCTTGTTTCAGCCAAGTTTCTGTTAGAGCAGCAATATGAATTTTCTTATGGTACATCAGGCTTTCTATGATTTTCTTTGTTTGCTAGTAATGACCTACAATTTAGTTGAAGTATATTAAAATTGTCCATGTTTGTTTATTGGTTTTTAATTTGCAGATGCTATCTAAAGGAGTCTTCTATATCTTCTACCTTCCGTTAGAATTATCCTCACATCCTTTGTTATGTACTTGACTTACATTACTTATGCCTTTATCTGTTTTATTAGCCTGGTTTAAATATTTACCAATGGTGTGGATATCGTATTTCAGATTATATATAATTTCCTCTAATTCTTTGCAATCTTTGTTTCTCTCAGATTCTATTTTTTCCCTTAACTTCATTGCCAGTTCTATGAAGTGATTTAGTTGTCTTTTATTTTCTTCAATCTTATTCGTTTTATTACTGTCCATGACATCGAATTCCTGGGTTTTCTTTTGAGATACTTGTTCTTTATTACTTCGGCCGATATGTCTCAAGTATTCTGATCGGCGTTTTTCTATAATATTTCTTGGTTTTTTAATTACCATTAATCTGTCTTTTTCGATATTTAATTCTTGTTCTTCTAATGTATTTAATATCTCATATTTATTATTATAGTTGTTCATAATTATATTACTCCTAGTTTTGGGAATGATGAGTTATATTCCAGATTGTATGGGTTGCTTTTAACTGCATCCACATATCGATTCTTCTGAATCATCCTTTTTGCTTCTAAATATGATATATTGTGAAGAGCCATTATTCTTTTATTTCCTTCCTTATTTAGTTTAAAGAATTTACATTCTTTGTTATTTGCCTGGTGCTTTTCTCGACATAAAGTACACTCAAACTCTGTGGCGATATGACATTGTTCGTGGGAATGTTCAGCTGCACAATTTTTACATCTTATTTTGCTCTTACAATTCATTTTTATATGTCCAAACCGCCAAATTATGACATTGTATCACTGATTGAATATATGGACTAACAGGACATCTAACAGAATACATTGATATAACTTCTGGCAAGTAGTTTCCTCTGAATACCAGTTTAACCGCTTGACTTTTTAGATTTTGCTTATCTACATTTCTTTTTTTAATACATTTGATGTCTACTACTTCAATATCTGATCTGATCACTTCCTTAATTTCCTGCTCATCCATGTCCGGATCAACATTGAAAATAATTCCGCTTCTATATAATTTGTGTTTCGGAATTTACGTTCTTATTTTGAATTTTTCAAGAATTTTTCTTTTATTAGTTTATTTGCATACGTGTAATTTTTAAATAATAATTTGATTTTATTTTTTCCAATTTTTGTTATATTTATGATATTTTTACTTATGTTTGGTTCTTGTTTGAATAACATTCTTCCCAATGCTAGATTGTGAAATCTTCCAATGTTATTGTCAATTGCTTCGGCAAATATTGTATATGGTCCTTCATCATTCGAATTATAAAAGTTATTTTCTTCATTATTTGCAATGGTTTCTTCTTCTATCATTTCGCTCCAACTTTTGTTATTTACACTCGCATCACAACTTGGGGTTTCTTTATTTTTATTATTATTTAACACTAACACTTCACCATCCTTTGTTTCGATTTTTACATTTTTTTAATTAATTCTTCCGATATATTGAACTTCTTTTTATTCGAATTACGTTTGAATTTTTATCTGATTTATATTTAATATCTTTATTCTTATCCAAATTTGTGATATTTATCTTAACTATATTTTTCGAACTGCTCGGATTATTAGCTGAATTTTGCACTTCATTACCTCCGTTATTAGGTTGCTCGTAATCACATTCGTAAAACTCTGACTTATCACTATTCATTTCATCATCAATATAAATTTCCTCATCGTTAATAATATTCATCGACCTGACTATTTGACTACCTGTCTCGATTTCCGAGCTGTTAATCCTCTTATCTATACCTGTCGAAACCGGTAATCCACCCGGTTCGAATGGTTTATAATCCATAGAACTGCCTTCAATATTTCTATTACTCAGGTATATAACACTAGTTTTATTTATCTTTAAACGATCCGCACTCCTCGGTGTCCTAGTCGGAACTCTTCCTGTAAATTTATATTTCACTATAAACTTTCAATTTTTGTTACTATTCATTTCATAATAAATCCTCTGATTGTGAGAAAAACCTAGTTTTAACAATTTTGAACGCTCCCGTTTTTAGCTTCTCGGTAACTTCGAACGAAAAAATCGGAAAATTGATGAAATTCTTTCCTGAGCCATTCAAATCAGTTCAGTCGTTCTTCTCAATACACACATATATAGTTTATATCACACGTATGCGTCGATTTTTTCTAATATATGCCATGATAATCAGAAGGTCTTAAAATGTAAAGATATCGTGTGCGATATATAAATTGTGTTGACGCTTCCATCGAATTATAAAGATACACGATACCTAACTGATGATCAGGATCAGGCATTATTATTGAATTCAGAAACCAGTACAGTTTTTTTAATGTATATATTTTCATTTTTCTAATGAAGAATTACTTATAAAGCAACAAAAGACCGAGAGTAAGTGCTAAAACAGTAAATAGATCAAGCAGACAAGGAGGCTAACTTCAAGATAACATAGAAATGTTATAGTGATGCTGTTATGGGTGTATATTCGTATGAATTGGTAGAAACAAACTGTCAAAAAACTATGAATTTGCTGTGTGATCAAGCGTTTTAGACAAATTTTTACTTCACGTATGTGTTATCCAAGAGGCATTACAAAGTTGAGATTATAATAACATTGTCATTAGACGTCGGTGACCTTAAAAATGATACAGAGACTCTGAAACGTCAGTTTTTTTAAAAAAAAACAATAGATGCCAGCATAGTGTGCGCATCTGCACACACATACATCTGTCTCAAGTGATCAAACGATTTTGAAACTAATATATAAATCATATTTTTTGCGATTTTAGAAAAGCTTATCCTGCGGACGGAGCTCGTACGCAATATAAATACTTCGCGCCTTATAACATTGATAATTATTGTTAAGAACTAGCTGTAAGTGGAATTCTGTCTTAAGGCAATTAAGGCATCGTGCCTTAAGGCAAATTGCTGAAACTTCCCGTACCAAAAATTATTAATTTTTTAAAAACGATTAACATTTTTGAAAAAAATGTACTTTGAAAAAATAAGATTTTTGAGAAACTATATATATGGACAAAAAATTTTTTTTTCTTTTTTTTGACATATTGTGGAATATCTGAACTTTTTTTTCAAAGCAATCGTACTGATTTAACTGCATAGGGACAAAATATAAAGCGCGTAAGCGCCGCGTCGCTGTCTAACGCATAAGCATTGGTACGGAACTCATAGGAATGTTAACAAAATGTATACTTATTGTTAAAATCTCTATAAAATATCTGATAATTTGATGTGCATATGTCTAATGATCATTTTTGACCGCCAAATGGCTCATTTTTTTTACTTTTTCCTCCATATCTCCGAATACGCTAGACCTACCTTTATGAAAATTTTATCGGTTTTTCATCTTGTTAATACAAGTGAAAATATTTTTTGAATTATTTAAATCGGACGCTCCGTTCTCTGAAAAACTGAGTTACCGTTTACGGCACTTTTTGCCCCGTATCTTCGGAACGGCTAGACCTGCCTTCGCCAAAAACTAATCAGCACGTCTCCTTATCAATACCAATCGAATGTTTTTTAAATTATTCAAATCGGTTGATCCGTGTTCCCGAAATCGTCGACGAAAATTTGTATCCGCACATACATACACACACGTACATACATACACACACACATACACACACACACACACACACACACATCATCCATTTTTTCTAAGGTATGCCAAAATATTCAGAAACCTTTGAAACGTAAAGATATATAAAAATTTTCATTTTCGATTTTTTTGCGATTACTATAACTTGCCCTACGGGAAGTTAAAAATAATAACGAGCACATCATCATCTAAACATCATCTTCATTAAATATTATAAAATTCTGGGTATCATCAAATCCCCACAGTCGTGAAAATGTCGTTCGTCCTTGTCATATGATGAGGGCTTTGAATTTTCCAGAGCAAATAATATTTTTTATGAAATTAAGAGCTTTCGCTTCATATGCACAAGCATAGGCCGTCCAAAAATATTTATACATTCGCCGGTCGCATGTACGCACACATGTGAATCATTAATTAAGCTCTCTCGCCGCTGAATAAATGATGAAGCACAAAACAATGCTGTGATTGCTTGGATGTTTGTGAATTTATTTACAAAAAATACAAATGTAAAAAATACATTTCAAATAAATATGTACGGCAATAATTTAAAAAAATATTTTTCTAAATATTTAATATCGTATAAAAATAACTGAATGATAATTATTCATCTATTCTGAATTCTGGTGGACGAATTTAAATAATATCATTTATTTTGTTATGCGGAAAAAAAACATCAATATATGTTGATGAATTACAATACATATTAATTTTATATACTTCGTGTTTACTAATTTTATTTTGTGTTAATTATAATAATTATCATTTTTCGCTTTATTTGTTAAGATTCAGATAATTATTTACAAAATTATTTAGAAATAAATTTTGTAAACGTTATTACAAATTCAGTCAATTACCGCGATTATTAGATATTGTATTTATTCAATATCCGTTTTGTTATAAAACTTTAAATTTAAAACTGAAATTTAATTTCAGTTTTTTTGCGATAACTTGAAAAATATTTTTCATTAAAACCGTAATGATTACTTGTTAACTTCTCGAAGGAGAAGTTTATGTTTTCATCAAAAATTCTAATCGCTAATTTTATGTTTTCTCGACGTTTTAAGCCATTGAGGCCAAATTTAGAAAAAGTATATGTGTGTTTTTCTCAAAAACGGCTGGACCGATTTCAGAAGTTTAAAAGCCATTTGATGTATCTCAATATTAAACTTTTCGTCAGATTTAAGCTCATACTACCGAATCGATTTTAAAGAATCAAAGACAGTTCGAAAGATATTAGTTGGGAATGATACTGATTAGTTTTAGGTGAAAATCTACGGAGCCGTTTTCTTGTAATTAACTGTTAGAAAAAAATTTAAGCCGAATTTTATGAAACTTTTTTGGTGATATATATCATGGTCTTATAGAACTTACTGAAATATTACGGTCTTACGACAAGTAGTTTAATTTTAAAAATTCATCGAAGTTTGAGAAAATGAGTAGTTTTTTTGAAGTTTATTAAAATTAAAATTAGACTTGGTATAACTATAGGGTACTTGGCCTTAATGAACATACTGAACCATTAAAGTCCTTCGGAAACTGGTACAATTATAAAAATTATTGATTTGTGAAAATTGGCGTTTAATAAGTAGTCCGAGTTGACGTACATATAAATTAATTTATTTTTTATTGATTAAGTTTATTGATTATTTACATATATCGGAAAGTTCATGTAACTTGCCGCAAGGCAAAATACCAATACCAACTAGTTAAAAAATCTTTTGATTAGGAATAAAAGTAAATCTAAATACCTATGAAAGTAACGCACATTTCGATTTTTTGGGATGTATCTTGTCAATAAATTTAAAAAATTAGTATAATCTATCTACTATCTGATGAAAATGATCCTTCATTTTGCCAAATAATTTAATGGCCAATAACATTATTACACAACATACGCATAATTTTCATAATCTATATTGTTTATATGTTATTAAAGAAAGCTATTGAAACAGATAAAAATATTCTTTGTACCATAATGTCGGTTTATGGAAAAATTCTCTAAAGATTTGCTCAAATTGGAAAACATCAAATATGTGAAACTAATAGCATTTACCGAAAGCACATTTTTGATAAACGTAAAAATACCTATTTTAATATAAAAATAGTTAATTACTCTGTTGTTCATAAGGTGGCGTCCATTAATCGCGTGAGCGAGTTTTTAAGGATTTTTAGTGGTTTCGGAGATATAACGAAAAAAGTAAAAAAAAATGCCATTTGGCGGTCAAAAATGATCATTAGACATATGCACATCAAATTATCAGATATTTTATAGAGATTTTAATAATAAGTATAAATTTTGCTAACATTCCTATGGGTTCCGTACCAATGTTTACCCGTTAGACAGCGACGCGGCGCTTACGCGCTTTATATTTTGTCTCTATGCATTTAAAGCAGTACGATTGCTTTGAAAAAAAGTTCAGATCTTCCAACATATGTCAAAATAAAGAAAACATTTTTATTTCAAAAAAAAATTAAAAAAAAAATATTTTAAATAATTTTTTTTTTTCAATTTTTTTTTTTCAAAAAAAAGTAATTTTTTGTCAAATTTATAGTTTCTCAAAAATCTTATTTTTTCGAAGTAATTTTTTTTCAAAAATGTTAATAGTTTTTAAAAAAAAATAATAATAATTTTTGGTACGGGAAGTTCCAGCAATTTGCCTTAAGGCACGATGCCCTAACTGCCTTAAGACAGAATTCCACTTACAGCTAGTTGTATTAATATTTGTCTTAAGAGCAAAGCTATACATGGCAATTGTACACTATCAAAGTGGCAGAGAACTCCATTGATGGTATCGATGAACAGAAACCTAGAATTACTAAGCAGACTAGTACTATAAGCTGAAATCATAGATATTTCAATAAATATAAATGGCTACTACGAGTGAACTGAGAGCTGTTCATCAACTTAAATCTATATTGTACGTTCTGCAACGCAGTCTACAGCGAGCAATATTGATTTGAAATTCAATATTTTGACGTCACTGCTCTCCTATAGATTACGTACTAACTATAAATAGTGTAAAAGTGCTTTCTCGATCTTTGGAACTTAGAATTCGCTATGTACCAGGCTACGAAACGAGCTGAAATTTATTGCACCTTAAATTTATATACATATATATGGTATATATATATATATATATATATATGTGTGTGTGTGTGTGTGTGTGTGTGTATGTGAAAGAGCCTATGTAGAAGACAGCATATTCCACATTCACCACAAATCTACCACATTTAGTTTGTTGTCCGCAAACAAAACACAACTTCAGTTCAAAATATAATTTTTGTGCTATTCAAAAGTTTAATCTGGAATTATTAGCATAATAAATACATAATATTTATGAAGTTTTTTATTAAAATGAAAAATATAGGGTAGAGTGGCTTAAAGGTCCGCGGCATAAAAGATCCACCATCGATATTTCGGTTTAGAAATTCTTCACCAAAAATATTTGAAAGTAGTGGGAAAAAATGTAATAACCAGACACCACCCTCGATTATTATTTCGTTGCTATCGGGAGAAAAACGGCAATGTTTATTTATTTTTTTGCCTCGCTTACTCGAGCTTTTAGCCACCTACAACATTACTTCTATACACTCATTTCTACACAATCTTCAATTTTATACTATCTTCTTCATGTAAATTTTATTATTCTTTATACTTTTTCAACTTATCTTCATTCTTCTTTACTAGCCACTCATTTCATCTTTTAAGGTCATCTTACTTCTTCTACTACTTTAATTCATTTAATTCTAATTCTCAAAATGTTATACATGATTCAGATTATTTTTACATACATATTAGATATTACAATTCCTAACTCTATTATAATTCCAAATTAACTACTTAATAAATTGGATTTTTTGCCCTGCTCTACCCTATGTAGATATGTGATTGAGTGCCGAAACGATGTTTATATTCCTTTCATACTAAACTTCCTTGATTTTTATAAAAAATATTTAAAAACTTTGTCGGCGACAAAGTGTCGCACAAATATTTTGCAATTAATTGTTTAAAGCAATGATTCAATTAAAAATTTAAAGCAAATAATAAAAATGCTTAAAGTTTGAAATTTTATTCGATATAATTTAAAAGTTTTTTTCTAATGTATTAATCAAACAAGATTATTAAGATGCTAAAAATCAGACTGCAATATTAGTTTTGATCATGTATTTTCCATAAATAAGGCACTCCTATTTTACTACTCTATACTACAATTACCCAAACAAATTTAGGACAAGACGAATTAATAGAAGGTTATAATAGAATTTTGTTGCAAATTCCAAAATTCCAGACGATGTAATAAAATTATAACTTCTACTAATTTTCATGTAATATTCATTATAAATATTCATATTTTTCTATAACCCACACATGATATAAACGTTAATATGCTAATTTTATTTATTTTACTCATATAATCAATTCAAATTATTGTGTAATGGAATACATTTTAATTGACCAAATTATTTATTTATCATATAACGCAGGATTCGGACTGTTTTCCATTATTAAATATCAATTATGATTTTGTTTGAATTCAATTTATATGAATTTTTAATTTTTCCACTATCGAGTGTAGAGTAATGCACTTTAATGGATTGCACTTATTTTGAAATTATACTATCGTTTGGTCGATATTTATATCAATTAGTGTACATAAAATATTCTGCAATTGTGGATTATTTTTACTGGAAGGTGGAAAAATAAAATCACTTATTATCGTTATAAAATGCATGTTGACGTTAACTAACGCTTTTAATTCGTAATTCAATTGTCTTTTTATAGCAATAAATTAAACAAATGTAAGTCAATTTTGAAATGAACTAGGAGGATATTCAAAGTCAAATACAATTTATAATATTCAAAATATTATCAAAAGTATTTCCTGCATGCGGATTTAATTATTAACTACTAATAATTATGCAAAAAAGCAAAGTTACTTTTTGATAACACTAATATAAAACATGATCTTTATTAAACCGAGTATGCAAGCAATTTTCGAAAAAAAAACAGTAAAATTCGTAAAGTTCACATAATATGGCATAGTAAACTTATCGCTGAGAACATTAATAAGGTGACCACACTTCCCGGATTGACCGGGATTGTCCCGGATTTCCACCTCGCATCCCAGATTTTTCTATGAGGAATATTTGTCGCGAGATTAAATTTTTGTTCCGAAAAGCCATGAATTTTTCAAAATGATCTTATTTTCGATATTTAATAAATAATTTTGATGATTAGTTTTTGGCAAGACAAGACTAGCCGTTTTGGAGATACAGAGCAAAAAGTGCTGAAAATGGGAATTCAGTTTTTGCGATAATGAGGCATCCGAATTGATTTATTCCAAATTCATTCGATTTGTGTTGATGGCGAGATACAGAGCAAGAAGCACTAAGAACTACATTTTTGAGAAAGAGCATCCGATTCTTATGGTTCCATGAATATTACACTTGTGTTGACCGGGTGAAGAAACAATTAGTTTTTGGAGAAGGCAAAAGATTTTCATTACTTCAAAGCTCATATTTTTTTTTTTTTAAAAAAAAACAAATTAAATATCGAAAATGATTCGGATTTTAATTTTAATTCTAGCTAAAGTTCTAAAGCCCACTTATATACTTAACATTGAATAATTATAACTTTGCAATTCAGTTCAAATAATTTTTAGAAATATGATATAAGACCCTTCATTCTGACTCCGATTGATCAAGTTTTGTTTATTCACTTTTCATGTAAATATGTATAAACGCGGTCGTCCAATATATAAGCTCTTATATTTTACCGACAAAATACGAATAATGAAAGTTGCAGTAGTAATAATAATCTATTTGAAACCATTTAAATTTCTTCGAATTCTTCATTACGGTACGGAAAGTTCCAGAAATTTGCCTTGAGGCACGATGCCATACACCACTAGTTAACAAATATCGATATAAATTTCATGTTGAGGCTGCCAAATATTGTAGTTTGTTCAAACATGTACTAATTTTTTCAACGTGTGTTTTAAATTACAGGTTTTAAAAAGATAAAACATATAATAACGAGTTCAAACTACTCATTAGCAATCAAGCAAAGAGTGATTAACTAATAAATTTTAACTTACTATTTAAATCCCAAAAAGTTATAGTTACCCAGTACGATAATTCAAGTTAACATGACAGGATAAGCAGAAATATGATAATATTTATGCAAATGTGAACAATGCTTGTGAAGCAACAATACTAATCGTGCATTTGCAATGTGAATGTCACAGTGTGTAATCTTTGAATAATTGGTTCTTACGCGAACGTGATTTCCATAATTTACGAGAACTTACAATTAACTTCATACGATGTACCTCATAATGAATCATCTCGAGAAATTCTTGCGGTATTCTAAAAATAACATAAGTAGCTACAGAGTAATATATATTTCCGTAATTTAAATTATTCACTTAGTTTCATAATATCCTTTCATTAATTACAGTAGTAAAACTAATATCACCAAGCTCGTTGAATTTACACGAATTAATACCCTCTTAAAAATGTCTTTTGCATCTCCCATATCATATAAATTAAATTAATTATTAATTAAATAAATCTAGTTCAAATGTTCTGCAGTATTAAATGTATCTATTCTAAATCGATTGTTTTGAAATCCAGGTAGTAATAATAGCGTAGAGCGGGGCTTAGAAGTCCGCGAGTAAAAAGGTCCACCATCGATATCTCAAAAACAAGTAAAGTTAAGAATTTTATTCTATCTAAAGTAATTTCCGGAGTAATGAAGTTAAAAAATTAATTCCTCTTACATATCAGATACCCAAATATTTAGGGTTTATTATTAAAGATGCTTGAATTATTTTAAAGTTTTGAGTAATTTAATATTAGCAGTATAACGTGCTATATAAAGTATTGGTTTTGGTTAAGAGAAACGAACACAATTTTCTTAATAATGAAGTTATTACAAAAGCGCACAAGAATACTCTGCTCGAGGGTTTTCATAAATATGCCGCACGGGTTTGGATAATAAGGAAACATGTTTCTATTAGAATATTGGAAGCCAAGTATAAAATCTATAGGAGATTACAAATCATAGAAAAATATGAGCTTCTTATAAACATACATACATATATATATATATATATATATATATATATATATATATATATATATTGATATACCTATTTACGTATATGTACCTGGTGTGCTTCAATCTGCAAGAAGTTCACAAAATCTGCCAGATCAGCGATTTATATAAGATTTATTTCATGAACTAATGTAGAAGGATGTTCAGTGTAACCAGCATGTCAACCTGAAAACATAAACACAATTAATTCATTTTTAGTTGACACAATATTTCTGAAATATTAAATTAACAAGCAAGTAATTAAATTTTTCTCTTGACAATATTGAGCAAAAATATTGTTCAGAAAACATCAATGTTAATAGATCGCTAATGGTAATAGACCCTTTGGCGTAGTTTGAAAGGTCGTTATAATTATAATTTTCAAAGAATTTTAAATGGCATTTATTTCTAGAGTTACAATTATAAAAGCGCGAGAAACATTTTATAAAATGTTATATTATCATGCTGTAATGTCTTGCATGCGGATGTGTTTTCATATTATTAAGATTATAATAGCATTTTTCTATGAAATTCATTTAAAGTCGCTAATGTGTTAAAAAGACACAATATTGATTATTAGGAATTGTTAAATAGACAAATTAGTTGAATATAAACCTGCTGCATCTCTTATAATCATTATTCGTACAACAGGTAAACTAAATTCAAGTCAGTCAATATTTCATAATCATTATTTGAAGTCTAGTAAGGAGCGTCCACTAATCAAAGGAGGCTTAAAACAGAGGAAAAGGTAAGATATCACGTGTATTTATTTTTCATCTGAATTTCATAAAAATTCAAAAAAAAAATTTAACGTTCTTCCACGGTACTAAAAATACACGTGATGTTTGGTGGAGGGAGGAGGCCTAATTTCAAACATCACCAAAAGGTGAGGAGAGGTCCAAAAATCCTTCAAAATCGATCATATGATTAATGGACTATCTATTGTCATATAACTAATTGAGATACAGTTTTATTTAGAAGGCACCCTACTAAGTGTTTCTTTCTAATTGTGATACAGCAGCAGCTCTGTACGAAACGACGGAATGGCTCTTTTCACTTGGACCACCATATTTTCCACCATAAAAATCGATATCATTACTGCTGGATATCTGGCCGTCCGGAAAGGTCAAACCCAACCCTTCAAACCCGACATTTCGACCTACCAAAAAACTACGACTGAATACTAAACTTCAAGACGTATTATTTTGGCATTTATCTAACAAATTTATCTTTGCACAAAAACTATATAGTGAATATCACGAATGGACGTAGAGCCACATTGAATCATATTATCTCATCAACCAGAGGATAAGCGTCAAATGTGCCAAAAAGCACCTCGCGGAAATAGAGAAAAACTTTATTTTATCCAATAGAGTCTACTGCATTTTTAAACGTGGGATCTGAAATAAATGAAAGAAAACAATTTTCTAGTCTGAACCGTGCAGTACAATTTTTGATAAAATGGTTAGTAAATCGAAGTCATTAATACCAAAAAAAATATTTAAGCAATTTTTTTATTTTTATTTATTCATAGGCTTATAATTACTGTTGCTTGTTTCCTAATGTTATTGGGTGTAAAACTGTAGAAAAAATTCGGCCCATAGAGGGTTAATATATACTGGATTTATCTTGTAATACTTATATATTTATTTGAACGTGAATACAATTTATTTTATACAAAATTTAATGAAACAATATTTAATCAATGAATAATATATGCGCAAATTAAAACTTGGAAGCATCAAAATGAGCGAATTACTTAAACAGTTGCCATTGAATTAATAAATAACTTTATAGCAGGTATAAATTCTTTATTGATTCGTCGATATTTAGTAACGACAGGTAAAATACACTTGAAAGCAATACATTATTAGATAAGACTTTTTTGGTTCTTATGAAATGAGTTCTTGATAAGAAACCACTCCAACTGATATGTTGGCCGAACAAATGATAACTATAATAAATCAAATTATTTATCTTATCGATTGCTTTATAAAGTAAATGAAATATTTTCATTTGATATTAGCAAATAAAAATGTTCTTGTTTCAATGTAAAAATACTATTTTCAAAATAATAAATAATATTACAATTGATCGTTAAAAAGCCGATATATTAAAGTTAATTATCAAATAAATTTTTGTATTTTCACAAATATGATATTTTTAAAATATATATATATATAAGTAATAAAATCAAAATAATTTAATATTATTATTACTTTATTAGTCTGACAATTCGAGCTTTTGTACAACTATGTTCCATTTTTTGTTAAATATTATCATTTATTTCTCATTAATATTCTATTAACCATCACTCTTTTTACAGGTATGAATCGATAAAAAAATTGGAAAACCGTACATAAAATTAAGGCTTGGCTGGATTGATTAGACTTTATAGAGAATTTGATGACGGATATTATATTTACTAATTTGGTGTTTACTTTCGGCTTTTTTATTTCAGACGCGGAAGTTGTACAACTACCAAAGAAATACTTTATATACCTCTTTAGATAAAAAAAAGTTATTAATCAAATAATGTAATAGAATGGAAATATGAAACAAATGTTTCTTAAGACTTAACCAAAAAAAATATTATTATGATATGTTCATTCCTTTCGCATTTATGGCATAAAACTCAATTTAGAAATGCTTTACACAACAAATTAACTGCATTTTAGGTAAAAAGTTAGAATTGTCTTTTTACAATAGAGTTATTATTTACAAATCTGTTCTAAAACTTGTTTGCTCCTTGGTACACAACTAACTAAATAATCCGCCAAAACTTGGGTGTACCTTTCATTAAAAATGTCATCAAAGATAGATGGAATATTTATCACATAAAAATTCACAACCATAATATACTTTTACACCCTTTTTGTAATACTGCAACCTTAAAAAGATTAAAAGACGCAGACCTCAATAAAAAATTTTAGATTCACTTTCAGAAGTGTCTGAAGAACTAAATCACTCGTCTTCAATACAACTTTCAACTAGTTATATTGCAGAAAAGCTTACAAAATAAAATTATATCTTGATTGCTATAAAAATTATACAAGAGAATCTTTTTGCATCGGTTTTATTAGTCGCTAGGTAATAAGTTGAAATTTGTGCAACTATAAACGATACCTATTAGTTAACTCCCTTCAGAATAAAATATGCAGATTTCAAAATATTTCATTACAAAAATTTACTGCTCAAGAAGATATATTGTACAAAAATAAAATATTGCATAAAAATTCATGTCTTTAATATTTAATATTATCATAATTCAAATGGATTTTTTATTAATATTATTATAGCAACTAGAACTAAAAAGTCCTATAAGCTTGTTGTGATGGCTTCTTAATAACGTAAATTTTATAAAGCTACCCAAAGGATAAAAAAAAAAATATTTAGGATAAATCCATTTGATGACTTTATTTTCACGATTTCTGTATTACTGATGAGTTTTTTATTGATGCATCAATGCCGGAAGGCTTAGAAACATATTTTTATCAACATCAAAAGTAAAAACCGATGCCACTACTGCTTGACATCAGCCCTTTCAAGAAAGCCCATACAAATGAAATGACGCTGAACTAAATAATATACTATAAATAAAAAATTCATTTGAATGTTAAAGCATAATACAAATGGTTTTTTGCAGCAAAACAAATTGATTTTACCAGTCCGGAAAAATGTTTACTCTAAACTTTAATAAGAAAATAAATCTCAAATATTAAATCATGAATTGCAGCTTTACCGTATATATATAAACACAATAAACAATGAGAGTCGTAAATTAATTGCTACAATATGCAGGTTAAGATTTAACCACAATTATTCTGCTGCATATCCGAGAATAAAAGGGATGGTAATAAATAGATTATGTAAGCATAGTATAATATATATATATATATATATATATATATATATATATAATATATATATATATATATATATATATAAGGTAGGTCGAGGGGCATAAAGATCAATTTGACTATCAATTGTTATTTTTTATTTATTTATTTATGGCTTTTAATCTTTCGATCATTTCGCCATTGTCGAAATGTATTTTTTGCTGCTTGTGAAGAATTTGTTACCTGGTCCTTTTTACCCCATAGGCGAGGTAAAATGGGATGGTCAGGGGGCGAACAGATCCAATGTCTTACTTTTAATTTTAAAGAGATTTTACAAAATAATAGCATTATTTAACCAATGCAAAATATAAATTTCATTCTACATTTTAACAAAGATAACACTATAATATAACCTAGGGCATTTTGACAGAAATATTCATCAACACAGTTGGAATAATTATTTATTTAACTTATTGCTCAAAAAATTGATTTTTTAAACTTAATTTACTTTTTGATTTGCTATTTATTATTTACAACTTTGCAAATTATCCTGGATAAAGGTTCAGTTGATCCTTTGCACCCGACTCACGAGTAAGCTTTTATATAGGTTTTATGAGAAAACTGTTGAATCTACCTTCAAATTAACAATACCTATATATTATAAATCAAATTATATTTATTTATACTAGTAAAGTTATTAACTTTACTTGTTTCTGAGATACCGGTGGTAGACCTTTTTACCCGCGGAACACTCTGCCATATATCTCGTATGTAGAATTAAACACCACAATTAAATAAGCTCAAATATTATTTAAAAACATGCGTTATTTCTGTAAAAGTGTAAAATATGTAGCAAGTAATAAATAAAATTATATGCACGATGTTTATATGAATCTAACAATAAGCATATAATCATGGTTAAACTATTTTTTTAAAGTAAAACACACATTCTATTTGTAGATGTTAAATATAAAAATTCTTTCCTCTATAAATTTTAAACTGCGACAATTGAAATTATGATCTTAACATTCAGAGCCTTTATTCAATGCATTTTATTTCAAAACGCTTCTCTATTCATTTTAAGAAATATTTTGATATTGCGAATAAACCGTTTTTTGAAATAAAAATCTTAAGGATGATACAATTATAGACCTTATTATCTTTCTCAAGTAATAAAGTTAAGCAATTTCTTTTACTTAACTCACACTGAATTTTACAAAGCAGTTTCATTTAATATTAAATATTTTAACACAAAAACATCATTCAATTATTAATTGGCGCTCTTTGAACTACATCACCGGTTTTATTTGAATTGAAATAAAATACAAATTTTTATATGTATCATTTAATCTTTTGAACAAAGCTTCTCTTACATAGTTCCGAGTTTCCGTTATACATTTTTAATGAATACCAGAGTAACTGCAAGAGATTTTACGCCTGAGAAAAATAATGTTTCGCATTGCTTTAATAAAGAATGTCACAATGCGAGGATTATGTGAAAAGACAAAATGTTGAAATATACTTTGTTATAAAAAGTATATACCCAGACATAAAAATGAAACTGATGTTTATAAAGAAATTTATTAACGTGGCAACGTTTGGCTTTATAAGTAAAAATAAATAATGGTTCAATACAAAAAAGCAGTTTTTAGGAAATGATTTCCTTTTTGCAACTATTAATGGTACGATGTAATAAGCATAATAACAAATTCCTGACAATACTAATGACAGTATTCCAAAAATACAGCAAATTGCTATATAGTTGCATTGTATTGCTATTATTCATAAATAAATGTTAGTTTTTTTATATATCAGTAGTTATGCGGTTCTTACTAAATTAAACAACGAATAATGTAAAGTTGTCACGGCAATTTTCAAATATACAGAAGAAGTCCATTATTCCGGCATGCTCTGGTCAGCTTCGGTGCCGGACTACCGAAAATTTTGCGATTATTATAAAAACAATTAGGTAATAATTAAACTATAGGAAGCATTATGCTAGTACAAACAACGGAGTTTATTTTACATTTTATATAATAAAAAAACCTACATCATTATCATTTATTAACATTTCGTAGGGTAAAATCGAAAATAAAAATTTTTGCATATCTTCACGTTTCAGCTGTTTCTGAACATTTTCGCATACCTTAGAAAAAATAGATGTATGTATGTGTGTGTATGTTTGGATACAATATAAAGTTGATTTTTTTTTTAAATTTTAATTCTCGGTACGGTAAGTTCTAGCATTTTGCCTTAAGGCACGATGCCATGCACCACTAGTTTTATTTAACTTTTGGCGTTTATTCTCAATAATTTCTTAAGCAACAGAACTAGAGATTTCCTCCTCAAACGAGATAAACTTATTTAGTGTTCTGCAGCTTCTGCCCTTGCCCAGCTTATTTTTGCTGAATGTTTTGTAATGTTTCAAAAAAGTGCAATAGATAGATGACCCTTTTTACTAAGAACTTTTTTGGAAACCAGTCAGTCACAGTCAGAATTTAACAGGCTTTGAATAAGAGATCTAAAAAATTAACTTAGCCCCTTTGTCCCTGGGATAATCAAAGATTGGGTGGGAACAGAGTAGCAACAATATTTTCAGAAGAATGGCTTTAATATCTTCTGCTAGACTAAGGCATTTGAAGGATTTTCTTGACTTGGTAAAAAACGGTATTTGCTAAAAGAAAAAACAATACCAATAGTTTCCGTATAAAACTTTCGAATATGTTTTGAGCGTTTTTATTGAGGGTTTAACTTCGAAACCTTGTATTTGTATACAATATATAAGAACTTATCTTTTGGAAAAGCATTTTGACAATGCAATCTAAAGATTGATCATAAGATCAGAAATCATTTAATTTATCATTAGCACTTCTGGTGTCCATTTGGCAAAATATTTCCGAATTGTAATAAGAAATACAGATGTGAAAATAAACGCTACAAAGTTATCAAAAGTTAGTGTTGCGCGTATAAAACTTCTATTTTTCAGTCGTTTTAAAATTGTGTGTTAGGTTTTATGGCAGGCTTTATATAAAGGTTTTATGGCAAGCTTTGTATAAAGTTTTATATAAATTATAGAGTATTTATATAAATATGTATAATATTATACAGTACGATATTTATTATTGTAGTAATTTAAGTATTCTTAATCGAACTTTAGTTTGAGCAGAGTTTTCAATCAAGTATAATAAAGATCGATAACTAGTCTTATTAACTTTACTTTTCATTCTCAAATATAGATACGAATACTTAATTCGAGTTATGAAAAATAAGCATATATATTCTTAATCAGGGTGTATTATTAATAATAATAGCGAGCATAATTACGTTGATAGTATGATATCAAGAATTAAAATTTTCTATTTCGCATGAAAAGAATTGTAAGTACAAAATAAGGTAAACGAGATGGTATCTGTACTTGGCAAGTAGTATTCCAAGAAGATAAGATAAAGCTGAGCAGCCAAGTGCCTCAGTGGGCATATCAATTGAATTATACTGAAATCGATCGATTAGGAAGGAAAACACAGTGACGCACAAATAAATGATTCGAACAACGACAACAACTTTTATAATTTTGGAAAAATTTTAATATACACTAATTAGCATCATAGATCTGATGAAAGATAGCATTTGGATAATTTGCTAGTTTATAATAATTAGATTAATCAAAATTGCTCTTTAATAAAAAAACGAGCTAAATATTATTATTGAGAAATTAAGATCGCAGAATAAAAACTTCAAAAAAAATTACTAATAATACTTAACTGATGAAAAACTTTATAACCATAAACTAACAAGCAAGTGCTTAACGTTAGATAGGATGGAAAAAGACATTAATGTCATGAAACTGTCAGAAAACATATGAAAAAAATTAAAAAGAAAAAAGAAAAGTATAGAAGCATCGGTTTCAAGTCGTATTGATATTAGGTCAACATAAGAAGCTTGAAACAAGGGGCCTCGAAATCCTACAGTAAAAAAATGGTTATAAGTAAATGAAATAAATTTAGTTAAAATATTAATATTGTAAGTACAGTTGTTATCACATAGATTAAACTAGGTCTTTCTGGGTCTTCTTTAAAAAAAAACTATGAACTTGTTCTTTAAAATTATATAAACATTATTCGACGTATTAAATATTTTATGAGGCAAATAAGTTTAAATAAAAAAATATGTGTATTAGATCAATAAACTTTGTCATTCTGATCAATCTTGAAAACTCGTTTGTTGCAATATCTCATTTTTAAAAACTACAATATAATAATATGAAACTATGATAATAAATATATAATTAGAGAAACAAAAAAGAAGATTTCAAAGGTTAAATTTTTGAAGCCGTTCAAAAAGCAGGACAACTATATTCTATTTTTATACTAAAACTATATTCTGTATTCTATTCGAAATATATAAATATTATATATAAAAATATATTAATATTCATTAGAAAATCATTTTATCTAAAAGTTTTGACCGAAAAATTTTACTGATTAAGATCAACTTACATTTTTCTTAAATTGATATATTCTTTTCTACAAAATTGAAAAATATTTAAATGGACCTATAAAGTTAAAATATTGCTATTTTTAACTAAAATTAGATATTAGGCACAACATCTACACCTTTCGTAATTTACTTTCTTGAATTTGGATTGACTAATTTTTATTTGAAGCGCGCCCCTTTTTGTAATCTATAGAAACGTGTCGATATCGAATTAAGAACATTATCTTTATGTTTGTACTATCATATCACCTGCTATATAAATACTTGGGTACTCAAAAAATACTCACTCTTACGTAGAAGTTTCTAAGATAATAAACAGTCGACATATTTCTTCAATTATCAGTGAAAATTAAACTTAACCAAATTAATAATGACTGAAAATTAAATTAACAAAGTGTTCAGTTTGGAAAATTGATCATTAGCATTTGTGGCAGTTGGAAGAAAGGTCTCGGCAGTGCAATTTATTATGCCAGATCTATATCTTTCAGCTCACACATTTGCTGAATTAATCAGCAGGATAAAATCAGCAAATAAAAATAAATAAGTTAAACGATTAACAAGTAGAAGCCAATTTGATATCACTAGTGAAATGGTAACCTGATGGTATTACAACTCATTTGCCGTCAACTATTGAACTTTATAGCGCGTTGAATATCTAAAGGCGCAGTTTAAAAATCAGCATTACGATTTCATATACTCAGCACTAAAAATTTCAAACAATCTTGAAAGCAAATTCTATTAATAGTAATAATTTACAAATGGCATTTAATAAAATTTGTTTTCTGATGTTAGTTAATCACCAGGCGCGGGTTCACGTCACCTTGTAAGTAATTTTCTTTGAAATCCGGGAAAGTGTGCAGGTTGTTCTACATTCGTCCATTGATTAATCGAACTTGGTTTGCATGTAAGTGGAGCAGTGGTCTCGTCGCTTAATCTTAGTCAAGTGAGATTCAACTCCTCCAACTTATTAGCAAATTAAGTGAGTCGACGACAAAGTGATATATTCCGTTCATTTATACGAGAACAATTAATTTATGGTTTGGATATGGCTTGGTATAACATTTTGAGATAACAAATATACTAGATGTTTGGCGACCCGTAATCGTGCTTATTATTAAATATATAATTATAGTTAATTATTTAATTAAACATTAGCGTTATAAGGTTATTTTGGTTAAATATAAATATCGTGAATATAAATAACATTAATTAAAAAACCAGTAGTATATAAATTTGAAAAATTTATACATAAGTATTTAAAATGTGGATACAATAGAGCAATCAAAAATTTAAAATATATGAAAAACAATATAAAAAAAATAATGTAAAAAAGTGAGTAATAGAGGTAATAATCAAAAATAAAACAACAAATAATATTTAAAAATGATACTGATGACGAAAATATTAATTATATAACATCACAACACAAACCAAGTTATAAAAAAAGATATGTCTTTTCATTATTTAGGACTTATTTTGTCTTGAATTGAAGAATATTTTATTAAACATCATGTTCATTAAAATATATTAAACTTGATTAAATGGTCAAGTGTGTTGAAACGCAGTATATTTTGATAATATTTGATAAATTTAGAACTAAAATTCTGGTAGTTTATAACTGCAATTTTATGTATACGATATTACATTATTAAAACAATTCTGAATACTTATTATTATTTACAATTTTATTTTTGTAATAGAAGTAATAATCAAAAATAAAACAACAAATAATATTAAAAATGATACTGATGACGAAAACATTAATTATATAATACATCACAAACCAAGTTATATAAAAAGATAAGTCTTTTCATTATTTAGACTTATTTTGTCTTGAATGAAGAATATTTTATTAAACATCATGTTCATTAAATATATTAACAAAATTTTATGTATACGATATTATGTTATTAAAAAAATTCTGAATACTTATTATTATTTACAATTTTATTTTTCTCTCGTTTTCTAGAAAAATTGTGTATTTAATTTTTCATTAATATATATATACCAACATATATACATACATACATATACACTTTTTAATTTCTTTTAAAATAAAAGAGTTTTCATTTTATTTCTTTCATTTTTTTCATTCAATTTTCAATATCTCTCTCAATTATTATATAATTAAATATATATATATGTATATATATATATATATATATATATATATATATATATATACATATATTTGTTTTTAATAGTGCCTGAAGAAGAGGACATCCTATATCTCCGAAATCTAAAAAATATTTATAAATGAATAATTAAATAATTTGTTTTGAGAAAGAAAAAAAAGCTTTTAGTTCAGGACAATAATAGAAATATATATGTATATATACATATATAATATATATATATATATATATATATATATAATTGTATCGACCCCCAATCAAAACAAGCTTAATTTTGCAACACCTTTCTAAATATAGTTGAAGGGACAAAGGTAAGGCATTAAATTATAAATATCTATCAGGATATCGCAGAAATCACGCAAAATAAACTCACAATTTGGAATCCATTTCAAATATATCGCGTATTTATTTCTCCATCAGCAATCGTAATCGATAATAATAAAGATTATTTTAGGCTTTGGTAAATATTAATATAGCTTAGCAAAAATGAATGTATATACATTTTCTTGCCAAAAATTCAAATCTGAATTATCTGAAATTTTCAAATGTATTAAATAAATATATTTATTGATTAGCTTATAGATTTTCATTCTGTTTTTTTTTTTTGTAATATTGAAACCGATAGCAAACACAAGTAATTTTTTAATTACTGTAAAATGACGCATAGAGACTTTCAGAGATCATACAACCTTTTTGTCGAATAGTGTAGTTAAGTGTTAAATATTTCAGAACTTAAATTAATTATGAAAGAAGCTTTGCTTTGTTATTTGCTGACAATGTGTATCAAAATTACTATAATTTAAGATTCACATAAAATATAGCAGACTAAAATATTCTCTGTTCTAACTGTATTTCTACGTAGTTTTAGTTGTACAATTTCGTTATTTGAAATATATTTAGAATTCCTTTCAGAAAATGTTCGAACAAAGGCGTATTGTTTTTCTTCTATTGTCCTGTCCATCCATGTCTCTATCGGATTGTCACTACAGTTTTTTTTCTTAAGCTAGATTTAATGGAATTCCGAAATATTGATTTATAGATTATACATTTGCAGTGTTGAATCCAAAAATGGCTTTAGAAATTATATCATAGTAATTAACAACAAATATTATATTGATAAATAAGAAATTATATACTGTTGTTTATAATTTATGACAAATTATATATATATATATATATATATATATATATATATATTATTGAATTTATAAATAAATATAATAATAAAATAAATAAATATTGTATTTGTATCTGTAAGAATTAAAAATATATTTGCAATAATTTAAATAATAAAAAACCTAAATGTTTATAAATATTTCTAACAAAAAATATTAAATATATCTCAATACTTTAATATTATAAATTCATATGAATCGGATCATGATTATATGCTATTATCATAACATATAATCATGAATTTTTGAAAATTATAACGGGGCGAGCGTAGCCTAATGGCTAGCGTACTCGCCCCCCACGCCAAGGATACATGGTTCAAGCCCCCCCGCGTTGGCATGAAATTTGTGCTCTCAAATTGAGAAATAAAATATGGACTTTGAATAGTTGAGTCTGAAAATTTGGAGTACGAAGAGCAAAAATATTGAAATACACGAAGTCAAAAAGGAAAAATGAAGAAATAAGTAGAAGAAGGAGTTGAGTTAGAATTAAAGGCTGCAAGATAGAAAAAAACTCACTAGAATGAAGGAATCAGTAAAAAAAAATGTATAATAAATAAATGTAGAGAAAGATTGTGAATAACAAAAATCAAAAATTAATAAATAAAAAAATGTTACTTTATTTTTTTTACTTTTTTTACATTTTTCTTAAATTATCCATTTTTGGCAAATATTGATGTAGAAAGTTTCGTGAGAAATTGTTAAGTTTAAGTTAAAATTTAATGTGAGAAGTAAGAAAAAAAAGATTAGAACACGCGAAGAAAAAAAAAGAAGAACAAAAAAAATAATCAAAGGAAAGAAGTTAAATAAAAGTTAGAAGATAAAAAAAAATGTAAGATTAAAAGAGAGAATGAAGAAGTCATTTGAAGAAAAAAAAAATGTATAGCAAATAGGATGTAAATATGAAGAGAAAGAGATAGATTGTATATGATATAAAATATATTATAAAATGCAAAGAAATGAAAAGTTACTAGTAAGCGAGGCCGATTTAAATGAAATAAATATATTCTTTAAACATACTATATTTTTCTTAAATTATGATTTTTTCATCCATTTTGCTAACAAAAAATGTATGAATAGTTTACCCACTACAAAGCACGCTATATATAAATGTTCCTGTGTAATATTAATAGCCTTTGCAAGTGCCAACCTGATCTCAAGCTGATTCTATTTAAACTGATTTTCAATGTTTAAAGTTTCTAGAGTTTGATTTATTATTACCGCGCTTCTCAATAATTTATTAATTTTTGAATTACGAAGCAAATTCCGTTATTCGTTTATAAATTATATTGTTATGTGCAATAATTAAAATAATGAAAAATCTAAATGTTTATAAATATTTCTAACAAAAAATATTGCTCTGAAGCAAATTGACAGACGTGTTACGTGTGACACGTAACACGGTCTCCAAACAAACAACATGTTTCGTTTGGAATAAGCTTTTTTATAATAAAACATATTATTTATTTTTATTTATTTTAATTTTACAATTTTCAAAATTTTCATAACTTGACGTCTTTTCAATTTTTTGTTTCATATTTATTTTTTCGTTGCAATTTTGTGTTGTTCTTTGTGTTATTTTTTAAAATTTATTTGTATGCACTGAAGATGGGTCAAATCTAGACCCGAAACGTATGTTCCCTTAATAAAAACATTTTTCATTAAAACTGTTTTTTAATTATTCGATGGATGCCCAAGAAACAATTTTATCATATATATATACATATATATATATATATATATATATATATATATATATATATATATATATAGTGTGTGTGTGTGTAGTAGTTGTAGCTAGAATGTAGCAGGTAAAGGTTTTCGCCTAATCGAAATGAAATATCTTTCATCCTGATTAAAATTCCTAGACCAAAATTAAATTAAATTCATTGCTCGATTATGAGATCGAGTGAAACCGCACTTCCATTTTCACATTTCATTCGACATCATTAGAATAGAATTCGAAAATCATTATTTCGATTTATATATTTTTAGAAAATTGTCATGAATGTACATAGAACACGATTATCAACAATAGACTCTAGAAGAAAAAGTCTTATAATATACGCATTTAAGAGTAAATATTAAGATTTCACTCTATAAACCTTCATCAGGTCCAAATTTAAAGAAAATGCATCATTCTCGTACAATTGAACTCCGTTCTCTCAAAAACTGAGTTACCATTTTTGGCATTTTTGCCTCGTATCTTCGAAACGACTGGGTCTGCCTTTGTCAAAACCTGATTAGCACGTCCCCTATCAGTAGAAATCGAATGTTTTTTTAATAATTGAAATCGGTTGATCCGTATTCTCGAAATTGTCGACAAAAAATTATATCCGCATATGCATACATACATATATTAGGTTGTCAAATATCTCCCTTTCGCTTTTTTGCTCTTGGTTTATAATATAAAAAGGCGGAAGGGAGATATTTGACAACCTTATACACACACAATTAGTACATATACACACTTCCAATTAGCACAACAAAAAAGTAAAGCTGTTCTTATCACGAGTAGAAAAACAATAGAGATCATCAACCTGAAGATAGGAACTCTCATAGATAAACAAGTATAAACTGGGAACTCTAGAGACCACGTCAAAACCTCACATCTGTTACCTTGGCGTAATGTTTGATGCTCAATTGAATTTCAATCAACAGAGGTAACACGTTAGTGCTAAGGCGTCAATAGATAAGACGAGACTTGCTCGACTGATGCCTAATGTTGGAGGCCCAAAACAAACCAGAAGGATATTACTATCATTAGAGCTTACGTATGGTATCTCCATATGAGCTGATGCTCTCAAAACTCAAAAATCGAAAAGAATGGCAGGACTTATATATCGCCTGAGTGCTTCAAGAGGTGCTTGCGCATTTCGCACAATATCGGAGGAAGCAGTGTGCGTCATTTCAGAAACTCTGCCTTCTTTTAGTCTTAGCAGAAGAAAGACGGACAATTTACCATCGAAGACATTAACAAATCAGTCCTGAAAAGTTGAGAATAGAAAAACGGCAGAACAGCATTGACCGATGGCAGCAACTGTGGGATTTTGCAGTGATAGGCAGATGGTTGCATCGTCTCATTCCAAATATCAAAGTATGGCTAAATCGCAAGCATGGAGAATTGAATTATTACACTACGCAAATGCTATCTGGGCACAGAAGTTTTCAAGCCTACCTACACCGCTTCAAGCACGATAGCTCGTTGGATTGCCCATATTGTTTGGGCGAAATCGAAGATGCTGAGCACGTGATCTTCGTGTGCTCGCGATTTGATGCTCTACAGGACGATGTAGAAAAGATATTGAGGCAAAGAAATACTGCAGATACTGTTGTTGAAGTGATGCTGACAACTGAAGCTGCTTGGAACGCCATAGACAGATTTGCGAGAGATGTGCTAATTGACCAGCGTTCTATGGAAAGAAAAAGGGCAAATGGGACTTCGCACAATTAAAAGCTAAGTATAAAATCAAGGTAAGAATTTTAACATTCTAGATCCTCCCCCCACGAAGTAATGCCTAACGGCGGTTTCCGTGCGGGCAAAAGGCAAGGGCAAAGCGGAGGTTTTAGTCAGTATTATACCCGGGCGGTTTTGAGTCCGACATACTCAGACAAAACACCAGTCTGGGATGCATAAAGATATTTCCTTCGCTATACAAAAAAAAAACATACACACATGCAGAAATTCATTTTTTTTCTAAGGTATGTCAAAATGTTCAGAAGCTTTAACGTAAAGATATATATATATATATATATATATATAAATTTTATTTTTCACTACGGGAAGTTAAAAATAAAAAAAATAAAAAATTAATTACGATACAGGAAGTTCCAGAAATTTGCCTTAAGGGGGTCTTCCTATGAAAAAATCGATTTTTTTTTCATAAATTGCGCCCTTAACATGTCTAGAATACGGTAGTAAAGCGATTTTAGAAAATTCCAAGTCGTTTTAAAGATACAGCAGGTAAAAGAAAGAGCGGTTCGTAGTAGTTTTTAACGGACTTGAAACTTTAAACGCGTTTTTCTCAAAACTGTGTTTTTCAAACTTTCCTCCATTGTATCTCAGAAACGGCTGGAACGAATTACTTGAAATTTACAGGGCACACTCAATATTTTTAAACGCATGGAATGAACTGTTATCAATCGAAAATTTTCAAAACTTCGATTTTTTTTATAGCAAAAAACAAAAAAAAACGCCTAATTTACAACTTTTATTTCAAATGTCTATCAAAAATCCAATTTTTTTTATATTCATTTGATTATACGGTCATTCCGTGCTTTTAAGCCTACAAATTAAAACGCCGTTTATTTTATTTTTTTTTTTCAGATAAGCCGATCAGCCGGAATCGTGGAGGAAGTGGGAGCTCTTTTTTTCGAGGCGCGGGTGTTCAGAGCGCTGTAACTCTAGTTTGACTGAATATTTTTAGCTGAAATTTTATATTTATACTGTCCAAATATGTGTTAATAAATGATAAAAAACTTGAAGCTCTAAATATTTACTGGTCGTAGTAAAAAAAAACTAAAATATCCCTAAAAAACAGGCCGTCACATAGGAAGACCCCCTTAAAGCACAATGCCATGCGTCACTAGTTAGACTGTTATTGAATTGAATATTGTTCCGAGTTATAAAAATTTCCGGGATAAACAAATAATTATTCAGCTCGAGTCCTTTTCCCCGTTTTTTTCTTTTCCCGCGCAACGTCATTCGCTAAGTAACGGCATCGTCCACGTATTTTACGGGCAGCACTTGTTAGCGAGTAGACTCGCAGGATGGCCATCATATAAAAGTAACTGTCAACTGCGCCGTACTGTCAGAATCGCTAGAGCGTGCGTACGTGAGAGATCGCTCTGTCAAAATGACGTTCCAAACATTGAGTAAATAGACAAATCAAGTGCAAAAATGAATAAAGGAACTATTGTAAATAATAACAGTGACGTGATATTTTCCTAAATATGTAATTTTCAACTCAAATAGAAAATCAATGCCAAATATTAGTATTTTCAATATTATATTTTTATAGGTTAATTTTTTACTTTAGGACTAAATTAAAAAGTGATATATTTTAAATTATTTTTATTAATTTCTAATCATGGGTGAACTAGCCTATTTAGAATCTCTTGTACCAGTTATAAATGAAAATGAAGATATTATACACAAGTTATATCCGGCGTTAATAGAATGTTTTGCAGTTATAATATGCGGGTAAGTAAACTTTTAAAACATGAATGAAATTTTTATTAATATTCAATAAATAATAGATAGCAATTAAAAAATAATAGTATAGATCGTGTACTCTATGTAAATTCTATCTTCGTCGTAAACTTTCCTTAATACGTAAATTCAGCAAGTCACTTAAATTAATTTTATCTTAAGTAACGTTTTGTATTAGAGAGTTCAAAATAAACAGTAATTATTTATTATTATATATTTATAGTTTTTCTATAGAATTATTGCAAAATAATATGGCTACGCATTTGATGTGGAGCAACAAGTATTGATTTTTAGCAAGCATATGCCAAGATATATATATCTTTCTATATATCTATATCTATAATAATATATTCAATTAATATATATAATAGAACTGTCGGTCTATTAAATATAAATAAAAACTAGTGCTGCAGATGACATCGTGTCTTAAGGCAAATTGCTGCAACTTTCTGTACCGTAAAGATTATACCCTGAATGAAAATTGAAATCCCAACAATTTTAGATATTTAAAAAAAAAAATTGGAACTTAATAAAAATGAAATTTTGAATTTGTCTTCCTCAAAAACTTTATTCATTTTTCATAATTCTTCTTCACACTGTCAACACAAGCAAAATGTTTTTTAAATTAGCTGATTCGTTATAACCGCTTTTTACACTACAGTTCTTTACACTTTTATGCGTATCTCCGAAACTACTAACTTTGCCAAAAACTAATCACTACGTCTCCTTATCAATAGAAATCGATTTTTTTTTTAATCATTTAAATCGTTTGATCTGTTTTCTTGAAAACGTAAGCGAAAAATTGTATCCACACATGCATACACACACAAACACATATACACACATTTATTTTTCTAAGGTATGCCAAAATGTTTAGAAACCTCTGAAACATAAAGATATGCAGAAAAATTTCATCTTTTGGATGATCAGTATAACGTGAGTGAAGTAATAAATGCAACTGAATGAATTAACAAATGAAATTGATTTTAAATCAATTCTATTATCATATAAACAATTAATATCATGCTCTTACTGAATTACTCATAATTATCTACGAAAATTATATCAATTAGGAAATTATCCTTTCAAAACGAATGAAATATATTTAATAGAATCAGAACTAACTCCTTATTTTAATTGGATTCCTAAAAATTGAAAATACTGGAAAACAAAACCTGAAATACTCTTTTAAATTAATCAATTCATTTAAAACTTCATTTTTATGGAGCTATAAATTTTGTAATCTGTATATAGTACAACTACATTGCATATAATAACGTCGAATGCGTGAGAAAGTCTGTCGTGTTTTAGAAAAAAATCTATTCTATGTGACTGAAAACGTAAAAATCTTAAGAATGCATAAAACTATTACTACTACTAAACTTCATCACTATTTTATAATAATTAATTGCTATTTCAAAAGGCAATCAATCGCCAATTCACCACTAATAGAGGTACTCGCAAGTAAATTTGATGATACCTTAACTTTATTATTCAAAATTTCGTTCATCGTCTTGTCGACTCGTATCATATAATTGAAAATATATGATTTTATATATAATGAATAATATTCGTTATGAGCCTCTTCAAATCAATTTGAATAAATATTGTATATGGAGTAATAAAAACAATCCATATCATCGTGCGAACAAAAAACGTTATGTTATTTGAAAAGCATTTTGACATTTTCTGGAACACTTGATTTATTTAAGAGTTATGTTTAAAAGAGTGGCCGTTGAAATCTATATTCAATTAAATGTAATAATTGTGAATATAAGTTGACTTAAAAAAGTACAAATTCTAAAATTAAATTACCATCCGACTATTTACAGAGCATTGACAGACAATACCACATCGAACAAATATGTATTAAAATTATAAAAATTAAACTATTGTTGATTACGATAGAAATACGTTTTCTAATTTATCTATCATAAAAAATAACCATGTTCTGCTAATAAAATACACATATAAAGTAATCATCAAAAACGTGAGTCGATAGAAAATATGTTGCGGTTACGGGTAACTAACCTACACTAAATGCTCAATAAAATTTCGTTAACGTAATATGACCTGTAGAATCTAGTCACATAAAATTTATTCTTTCATTTATTTATTAATTTCCCGTAGGGTAAGTTACAGTAATCGTCCCAAAATGAACATTTTTGCGTATTTTCACGTTTCGAAGGTTTTTGAACATTTTGGAATACACTAAAAAAAATTGATGTTGTATGATTGTATGTATGTATGGATACAATTTTTCGTCAAAACCGATTTGAATGATTCAAGCATAATTCGATTTCTATAGATAGAGGATGCTAATTAGTTTTGACAAAGGAAAGTTCAGCTGTTTCGAAGTTAAGTAGCAAAAAGTAAGAAAATAGATGTGTAGCGGGGGCATCGGATTATAAGATTCAAAAAATATTCGATTTGTATTGACAAGGAATGTAGATTAGGTTTTTTTGCAAAGGCAGCTCCAACCGTTTCGGAGATACGGAGCCGAATAATAGCAGTTATTTAGAGAACGAGAATAGACAATTTTTAATTGAAATGATTAATTTTTGGAAAAGGAAAAAAAGTTGCATTTCAAAATTTCAAAAAAAGTTATAAAATACTAAAAGAACAAATTGAATTTTTCCTCTCTTATTTCCGCAAGAAACTTTGGTTGGAGTGCCGACTATCTTAAAGTAATGTTAAGAGCTAGAACTTCCAGAGACTCTTTTTATCGAGTTGGAAGCATTTGAGCCCTGGGAGCAAAGAAATTTGAAAATATCCACAATCATTTATACTAGAAATATTTTTTATGACAAAACAACGTTTGCCGGATCAACTAGCATATATATACACTTCTATATAAATAATTGTTAAATGCATTTGTCTATATATATTTATTTATAAGCGGTCACCACACGAAATTGCATAGGGGTCATTTGAACATCAAACAAATGAGTAATCATCGTACATTAATGAAACATCACAAACGCACGTTTAAACAACAAATATAATAAATTATTTTGACCTTTGTTTGTGTTTTATGGTTGAATTGAATTGTCATATCATGAGAATAGTGAATCAAAAATATCATCTCATTATTATAATTGAAGGTATGAAATGATTTACCAATATATTTATGGTTCGCCTACATATTTGTTAGTTTTACATTCAATCGAGGTTTAAATAACTTTATCTTGTTCGGTTTGTTATCCATCTACCCATACTTTTGCCTTTTCTCTTCTAAATTAAATGACAAAGTTCTGAAACAATAACTGACGCAATATGAATCTATGAGCATGAATTGAATATTTATATTTGGAACTTTTATTAGTCAAAATAAAATTCTAAAACAATTAGTCAAAATTAAATTCTAAAGCAGAATCAGAAAGAATTTCTGATTGTAACACTTATATAAAGTTCTGTAAGAACATAAACATGTACTATTAAATCATTAATTTCTAAATATTTAATGAAATTAATTTATCTTTTTATATCTATTTAAATAATTAATATACCAAAGCCAAATATGTTGCAAACTATGATATATTATTATTAGTTGTTTTAGGAGCGAAGTCCTAAAAAGTAACGATTTCAATTCTGTAAGTCTCTACATATAATTCAATATTCAGATTTCTTGCAATTTTCATTCCATCTATAATCCAAAAAATGAAAAAAAGGAAAATGATTTAATTTAAAATTTGCTTTTTTAATAAGTAATAAGTATTTTTTTTAATAAAAAGTTTTTACATCAGATATATTATTTAGAACGCATGTCATGTAGTTATATGAGCAAATATATAATTTCGTGGATAAAAAACACTAGATTCTGAAAATGGGATTATCAAAAATGTAATGCTATAACAAAAATAAATACAACGAATAATAATCGGTAGGAAATAATAAAAAGAACAAACGCCCTTTATTTTTGAAGCTTAAAGTTGTATTATTTCTATTTTATTTTAAGTAAAAATTTACCGAATATATCCCTTAGTTTTAATTAGGACTGCAGAAACTAAATATAAGTTGCTACTAAATCTTACAAAAATATACACTAAGAGCAGGTGTAATCGATGTGATTTTGCAAAGTAATGCAAAGGAAAAACATCAATTTACTTCAAAATCTTCCACTCACACAATTGAGACGAATTGTTATTATGTTCTATGTGATTGTGATATAATATGCTTCGTTATAATTATACCTATTGTGTATACCTCTTTTAAATTTGTTGACAATATTATTAATTCACTATTTAAAAATTTACATTTGTCATTTATAATCCAATAATGTTACAACTCAAAGTACTAAGACGAAAACAATTGTAAAATAAATATATGTATAAAATTAATTGCTTTATTAAAAATAATTGATACTCATTATATGCTGTAAAATAATTAAAGTATGTTTTTGTGGAACATTACAGGATTTGCATTACTTGTTGTCTAATACACAATGTACTTTATGTACGTACAACATATAGTCAGTTCAAGTTCAAGAGAAAATTATTGTGTTCCTCAGTTATTATGTTTAATAAATTAACTGCGTATTTTATAATTAGCTATTACGAAAACAACATGAAATTATGGAAAAATATAGTGAACTCTTGAGATTTGCGAAGAATTGTCAAGGATCGTTTATACCTGATATAATTTCAGATTCATTTTATATATATATATATATATATATATATATATATATATATATATATATATATATATATATTTAGAGCGGGTCGATTTGTATAATAGGGATTGGATAATAGAGATCAAAATAAGATACTTTGCTGCAGAAACCATACCTCTAAAATGAATTCTGATGCCCCGTGCATTGATCCAAAAATAAGGGTTAAAATTTGAAAAATTCCATTTCGACCAATTTAGAGTGCTCCAATCGCGCCCAAATGTATGACAGACCCCACTAATTTGGGAAGTCCAATCCACCCATGCCCGTGGATCACCCCCTGGGACCCCCCCCCCTAATAGGTTATTCAAAATTTAACCCTTATTTTTGGTCCAAAGCACGGGACATCAGAATTTATTTTTGAGGTATGAATGCTTCAGCAAAGTATCTTATTTTGATCCTTAGAATCCGAAAATTATATGCGCCTGAGTGACCCTTAGGTCGACCCGCCCTAATATATAATAATAAAGAAATATTCATTAGAGACTTGTTAATGAATTATTTGAAGCTTATGTTTTAATTTGAAGTTTGAATCCAACACTTTTTGATATATTAATTTTACAACGAATGTAAGGAGAAATATAATGTAATTAAATATAATACTCATTTTACATAGAATTAGTGCGGAAAAAAAAACTAATAATGTCATTATCCATCTAGAGAGCATGATACAAAAAACACTTGCAAAAAAAAAACTTTGTTCAAAAAGTCTATGGAATTTAATTATGTATTTTAGTATATTGATAAAGTATTATCGCTAAAAAAATAATTGTACTCTTACAGTAGAAATAATAAAGTAGTTCAAAGATTTCGCGATAACTATAATACATTTTCAGTGTTTGCATCATGAATACATTAATTTTATTCCATAACTAAATCATAAAATAACTTTGTAAAAACCTTTGAACGACTAGTAAAATCATCTCTTATATTTGTCACTTATTTCGACCAATGGTTCTTTATGTATTATAATATTATATGATCCATATTTTTTTAGGTTTTTATGCTTATTTAAATACTCAACATTATTGCTTTTGATTTTAACCACTTCGACTATCCCAGGAGCTTAAGAATTCCACAATGTATATTATTATCAAAATATGCGAGTCTATATATTATTTGATGATGATTTATCATTGATATTCATGAAAAAATATATTAGAATTTTAAATGGTCGCTTGTCTATAACGGAAATATATTATTAAATTAATTTTAATAAATAATTGATTCCATAACGGTTTGGTGTTTACTTACATAACATTTATAGAACTCTATATTATCAATACATTATATATAAGTTCGTAAAACTCATTATTATCAATTCACGATACAATCGAATTTGAATAATTATTTCTTTGAAGTGAGATATTTTGTATAGTTTGATAAAATGGCTAGTAGTATCAGTACGATAGGGCATGATATTCAACGTGCATATGCATTTCATATTGTTGCATGTAAACTTCTGTAGTCTAATTATGAGCCAATTGCATTTACAAACATAATTCGAGTATTTACATAAAGGCAGCAATCAGAAATGAGTTAGTCGCTATTACTATTTCACGGTCACATATTATATCACAAATTATTTTTTTATGAGTTTTTGATCACGACCGCAAGACAATTTAATTCTTTAGTATATTTCCATATAATTAATTGCGACATTGACATTGTAGTTTTTCTTTTACAAATTGCGCATTGAAAAATTGTTATCCTCGATTGTCCGCTTCGAGAATGAAAAACAAATAAATTTCGATGTGTATCGCGATAGTTTGTTTTATAATGATTAATGAATTTTATAAATAATGACTTCAAACACTTAAACGCGAACATTAAGAGTATTTTAACTTGCATTCATTACAATTTGACGCTTATAATGCAAATCATTCAATAATATATTTTGTTTAATAATAAGTAAACTTGGGGAACTTTTACGGAGAAGAGCAACAAAACCAAAACGAAATTGCCTTCAGATCTAAAAGAGAGAGCAAGTTCAAACGCTTTAATATATTTAGAAAATTTTATACCATATACACCATATTTTTATAATTGGTAAATTCTTTCTTTCTTAAATTAATAAATGAATAATAATATGAATTCTAGATTTCACGTATATTGAATAAATGGCATATGTATTATGATATGAGACTTCTTGTGAAGCACGAACTTAAAACATAAATCAATTTATAATTTTAATTGTAAATCAGAATGCATTGTAGCCTGTTATACAACTTACAAAGATTCAAATGTAATTGAATTTATTCATTTCAATTTAGTTAAGATGGCCAGACGTCCCGGTTTGACCGGGACAAACCCCGATTTCACCTTGTGTCCCGGGTTTGTCTAAAAGCAATATTTGTCAGGATTTAGATCTTCTGTCCCGGGTTTTCGAAAATTATAGGACTATATCGATTCTTCGCTCTTACTTGATGAAAAATTACAACTACTGATATGGAAATCAAATTCTCGTTCATTTAATTCTAACGTTTAAATAAAGAGTCTTAATAAAAATCTACACGACCATTCTTTATCTTTCTTAAAACATACTCGTATAACATTTTCCTTTTTAACGACATCAGAAAATCCGTAAACGTGGTTTTACTACCTGTATTCCCACATAAAACATCTCTAATCTCTTTAAGCGTAATAAAAGTAATCCCGGCAAAAGCTTCATAAATATTCCATAGCTGTTGCTTAACTATAAATTAAAAACAAAAGCTTTGGAGCAGTTAAAATAAATATAAACGTCCTTGTTTCGTTTCGATTTTCCGAAAATTCGGCCATATAAGAAGATCCGGCAAAAAAATAAAATTCTCATATCGTTATTAATATATATTTTAACCAAATATTCCAAAAGGCGAGATTGTATTCCTTATATACGACGAAGCCAGAAAGTTCGCTAAATAAGACCAAAGATTTCTGCGCTCTGAGGAGAAACCTCTGAGTGAGAATATATCCCAATTTGTTTTTGGACGAAACATATTTGCACATTTTCACATACATATATGAAATACATAAGACGTATGAGAATCATTTTTATTATTTATATATTTTGCAGTATTTTAGAATTCTGGACTATCTATTTAACGCACTGACAAAGAAAAACAATCACAAATATAGAGTTCCTTTTTAGATCTTGGTATTTTATAAGTACCTACTCGATAATTAACTACCTTCTCTGCAATTTAAATTATAGTTGAGAAACTACTAGAAACAGTTAAGTAGAATACAATTTCGAGTAAAACTTTCTGCCAAATTGTGTTTTTTCATGAAATGCATTTTATACTCTTTCTACACGTTATGCAAAATTAACTTATGATATATAAACTGAATTGTGATATCTGTATTCAAAATCCTATTAATAAGAGATAAGCTTTAAACTTACATACTGCGAAAATACCAAAAAACAGGTTTGATTTTTAAAAATATTTCTCACTCATTTTAAAGTACTTACTCATTCAAGTCTATTTTTTATTGAAACGTATGTTTTCTACTATTTGGTTCTTACTCCACGATAGTTAAAGTATGAGAATAATATAATTATTAAGGCAAATATATAACAAAAAATGTTTCTGTTTCTATAGTCAATAACTTTAAATATATAATATGACGAAACGTTCAATTTATGAATTCAACTTATTATTCGTGAGTTCCAATGGCACATTTTTTGCGACTTCTTTATAATATCGGTTACCTAGAAAATTTAATATAAACTGGAGCTCTCAGATCAAATTACATATTTCCTTGAATCATGGTATTATTTTCTTTGTAGTCAATATAAAGCGCAATTTTCCATGATTTTGCCCTGAAGTCAATTGCCTGTCGTTAAACATTGAGAAAATAGGTCGAATTTCATAGATCTTTCCTTGATTTTTTACAGTAAAGAGCTTATTTATTACAGGTATATTAATGTATTGATTTACGCTACGTGAAAAGCAAATTATGAGATATTTATTTTTAATCACGACCTAGATCGTGATTGTACAATATTATAAGCGGTCATATTGTATACCAATGCAATAAATATCTGTATAATCACTAAGCAGTAGAATATAAAAGCTCTTAAACCACTACTGCTCTTATATAAATTATATTTCATTTTCATTGTTTGTTTATCAATAAGTTTAAACTGTATGAATTATAGTGTAAATTTATGGCTCAAAGTTAATAATAATGTTTTCAATTTTATGCAACGAATTTTTTGAGTCGCAATCTGAAACGAAGCAATTAATTTTTGGTGTGCTCCATTTTTATTTTTAAAATAATTTTATTTTATTTTTCTTGATAATTTTTTAATGGTCTTGTTCTGTTGAACTCTTTCGTTCGAACAGCTTTATTTGAATCTAGAAATTGGTCTATGAAAGATCAAAAGAATGTTAATAATCCTTCAATTTTTAACTTTATTTAGTTAACAATTTGAACTCTTTATTTCGAAAATCAAGTTTTCGCTTTCAATTAAATTTAAACATTGCGATTTCTAAATGAACACATTTATAATATATGTAATTATATTTATTATATTGCACAGACATGTGCTTGTATGTCCTAAAATTGTAGCTTAAAGATCCAAAATTGAATTATATAATTCAACCAATTTTTGTACGGAACCCCAAATAACGACTTTGACCAGTTTCTCAATTTTTTGTCAAAGTACATCATGGGATTTTCGCTCATTTCGCTCGTGTGAAGTAAACAGCATAATTTTCTCTAACTAGTGAATATTCATAACAAGGTTAAAAAATGCTAATTAAACTTTGAAAATGACATATTTTACATAAAATGATAATTATGAATCATGGCCATGCAAATAGATTTTTTCTAAAAAAAATTTATGTTAAATACCATTCATGACAGTTAAGAAAAAAATAATTGGTATCTCTAGTCCCGTATATAGAATGCAATTTGTTTAAATATTCGTTAAAGATTATGCAATCGAAAATACTGTATATAGAATATTCATTATGTAATTATATTAATAGCATGTAAACGTTCATCAATATTATTGGATTATTTTTTACTGAGTAATAATTTTCGAGCGTCACCTAATGAAATCAGTGCAAGAATTATTGAGCATAACTAACTGACTTTCGCTGATTTCTATTGTAGTAATACAATTTCAAACATTTTTTTATAGTTTTTTGCAAGGTGGAACTATAATACATGAAGCGTACATATGTGTGATATTTTATAAATTTATATAATTTTATATGTGATTATAATTTTGTTATGAATAACGCAAGTTGTAATCACGTGTCTAATATTATTTTTTAATTAATATCATATTTTTGTTGAAAATTCAAATTTTTATTTTGAGAATAAATTGGGCCATCGAAATCAGTTCTTCGTTTTAATTTTTTAATATAACTTTTTGTTATCTTAATAAAATCCCATACGATAAGTAAGCTAGATTAAACTCATAAATGTCATCAAATCGAAATTTCTATTATACTTTAGTTGTACTTTTTTTTCTTGAATTATCGTTTTATCATCATTATTCTTATTATTTATACGTTTTGCTATTATAAATTATCTGTTTACTTTCATTTGCATAAAATTTAGTGCACATTTTTAAAAATTAGAAAACATACCAATACGTAGTTCTGTAAACATTATAGCTTAGTTAAGTCTCAGATTAATTACTGAATGTCTTTTAATTAGAAGACAGATTAAAATCTAAATATGAATAAAAAATAGGAGTTTCAATGGATAGATATACTTAAAATAATTATGAAATTCAAAATAATGGTACAAATCACAATACTACATCTGGCAGGCAAAGGAACATTACTAGCCAACAACGCACATGTGTAATTACACACAAATATAATTACAAAGAATTTTTAAATAATATTTTCACAAACAATAATTATACTCTTTATCGAATGAACAGCAAATGATTGAAAATAGATTTGGTACAATATAAAATAAAACTAGTGGGGTGGGTGGCATCGTGCCTTAAGGCAAATTGCTGGAACTTCCCGTACCGTAACGAAATGTTCGAGGAATACTGAATGTTTGCAAATAGATTATTATAAATATTGTAACATTGTCTAATATTTATAAGAATTATATAAACTGAATTGCAAAGTTGAAATTATTTGTTTCAACAAAAAACTGAAAAAAAAAAAAAAAAAAAAATGGAACAAAATTTTTTTTTCCAAAATCAATTATTTTGTTAAGACAAACAGAAAGTTTTTTGAATCATTCAAATCGGACGCTTAGTTCTCTCAAAAACTGCCATTTTTTACATATTTAGCTCCGTATCTTCGAAATGGGTTGGGCCTGCCTTTGCCAAAAACTAATAAACACTTCTCCCAATCATTACTAATTGAATGTTTTTTAGATCATTCAAATCGGATACTCCGTTCTCTCAAAAATTCGATTTCTATTTTCCGCACTCTTTGCTCCGTATCTCCGAAACGGCTGGACCTGCCTTTGCCAAAAACTAATCAGCTCTTTTCCCTATCAATAGGAATCGAATGTTTTTTGAACCATTCGAATCGGTTGATCCGTGCGCCCTAAAACGTGACTGGAAATTTGTATCCACACATACATACACACACACACACACACACATCCATTTTTTCTGAGGTATGCCAAAATGTTCAGAAACCTTCAAAACGTCGAGAAATGTAAAAATTTTCAATTCCGATTTTCGGCCCATTACAATAACTTACCCTACGGGAAGTTAAAAATATTATAAATAAACAGCGATGGTCGTTAAGCAGAATAGGTTTCAAGCAGCTAGCTCTCATATTATTAAATAAAAACAAAATATGTGATTTAGTTAAAGTTTTGAGTTCGGAAACGTTGTTTCACAATATTCAAGTTCAAACTGTGATAATTTTCCATAGCTATTCACAGTTTCCCATTTAATATTTTTTCGTTTTATATCCCTGCTAGTTAATTGTTTTCAATTTTCATTACTGCAATTAATTAATTAATTTGTAACTATTTGAATGTTTTTCGAACACTGCACTGATGATGAGTTTAATCCGGACTTGAAACGTTTACTAAATTAATGAAATAAACTTTTCTCTTAATTAGATAAGTATATATTTATTCAATAACTGGATGAATTTAGGAAAATGTATATCTTGAACCAGCAGAAGAGTTATATATATACAAAATAACAATAAAATATACGAATTAAAACTCATATTCTTGCTCTTCACATATTGTGGATTTTCAATATATCGAGCATAAAATATATTGAAGTGTATTAAAATTATGAAATGAAAGATGATTATGATATGACAAATTATGATAGTTGATCTCGGTCTTATATCTATTTTGTAATAAAGAATACAGTTCTGGAAATTTTTCACTTTTATGAAGTTTCAAAGTTAAATTAACCGTATTTAGTATCAATTATTTTCAAAATATTATTCAATTACATGGTTTCATTGACATTTTTGGTGATTGTTCTGCCAATGCAATGAATGCATTGAATATTTTGGACATTTATGTCGCCAAAATTGACTCACAATCGATACAATTACTCTTTGCTCTTGTAATTAAATTAAACTGAGTATCTTGGAAGTTATTATTAAAATTACAAACCAAATGTAAATTACTAAAAATCTTAATGTGTACAGAATTGGATGAGTAATATTTAAATTAAGTATATGTCTGTACAATTGTTTGCTTGAATGTTTTCATTTTGAAATATTCCGTGAAAATTGCCATTTATCTTTATCTGCTTTAATTATTTCAAAATCTCACAAAAGAACTTTATTCGTATTGTCAATTATTCATAGAAATCTTTTGTTATAAAACATTACTAATTTAAGTGAATAGGATTTTTGTCGTCTGGTACTATGACTTCAATCAACCTAGCACTTTGTATTTAATAGTTGATACGTAAGTAATTTTATCGAAGTTCATATCAAATTAAAATATTAGCATTAATAAGCATTTAAAATCCATATAAATTCCATTCATCTTGAATGCTAGGTGCTAAGTCTTCAGAGCGATCAATAAATAGTTTAATGATGCATATCAAATGACGTTAATCTGCGTGCACTCCAATTATTGCGAAACAGTCTATTTTTTTAGAAGATCATCTAATAATAAAGTCAATATTATCGATGTAATTTGTTGACATAATATGTTTCATAAACTGTAAAACACTTTATTATGACGGCATCTTTTTTAATCAAAAGCAAATCATTAATTAAATTCATGTTTAATAATAAAGTAAGATATCTTACGTAAGTAACCAAAACGTATCAAATGATGAGATGTTCATAACAAAAGGCAGACTTGCTGAAATTGATTACCGAAAAGCGTCCAAGAATTTTATTACGGGCATGAAAAGCGTTCATTTCGCATTCCTGCGTGTATTGGAATTTGAGGTTGAGTCGTAGGTGTGAGGAAAATTCATTGTGGAAATGATTCGACTCGCAAATTCACAGAGGATGTAATAGAATTATAAAGACGAAATAATTGTTCTGTTTATTTCATCAAATTTCAAAAAGTTATGCTAGCATAATTATAGTAGGTACTACTATTATTATAATAATTGTTATTCCGTAAAAAACATGAAAATGATTGTTATTTCTATAAAATGCAACATATATAGAATAGATCACAAAAACCTAGGAATGTTGATCGAAACAGAAAATTTCACAATGCTTAATAATTAGTTTTTATCTCTCCCAAAAAGTCGTCTTAGTTAATTTATATCAGATCTAAATGTAATAATAATCTAAATCTAATGTATTTTAAACTGTCTTAATATAATACAGTCAATATTTACCCAGATTTAAATATAATAAATCATTCTGGCAAATTTCTTCAGACCTTCTCTAATGAAAATTTGTGCCAGATAATGTTTCAATTCTCTGAAAGAATATGTGTATGAGAAAGTGTACTGTAAGCATTCTTCTAAGCTTAAAAAAAAAATCACAGCTTATTAAAAATGCATCATCATTTTACATTTAGATTTCGGATTCATTATTTTCCGAATCTAGCCTCCGCCAACAGGCAGCATGATGCAAAATTTTCATTGGAGGTTATATATCTAGAGCTATGCATAGCTGCATATAAAATTTTTTTCATCACTATTATATTTATCCAATAAATACTCATATAAAATAGAATGGTTAACTGCTGGGTTGCAGTGGTTGAGAAATGTACAACAGAAGAAGCTTATAGTAGTTCTGATTTGCTCTTGAAATATATAAAATCACTCGATTTACATCGACTGGTAATTGCATTGATTTGTGTTATGGTTCAACGACTTCTTTGTGCTTAATCCATAAAAAAATCGTAAATGAGTGAAAATTCACCAACCCAATGTATGAAATATGTATGTATAAATGGCTTCTTGGCTGATTTCAAATGTAATGCAGCATGCAAGCATAAACTTTGTATAGCAAACGAAGAAGCAGTTTTCTGATGCAGCAGCGCAGGCTAAAATGACAATTATCATTACTATTCTTAACATTGAATTGAATTATTTCTCAGTGTTATTGATGTAATTAACATCTGGGTGTGCAATCCATATATGGAACATTTCCCACAGTTTCATGTGATAATAGATGTGAATCTATCAATAATAGATGCAATAAATATTTAAAACGATTACTAATACACTTCGTAAACAGCTATAAATTCTAAAAATAAATATTAAAAATATTTTTTATTTACTCTAAAACACCGATATGCACAAACTGAATGCGCTTGTTCAAATATAAAACGAGCTGCGCAAATACAACTTGTTCGCAGCAGCCTTAAAACAAACAATTTCAGAACGGTTGCCATAATGAAATTAGAAAGTACTAGGCACGAGTCTATATGTGCAACATTTTGTGTAATAGAACAATCGTGTCGAGAGAGCTGGAACATGATCTGCGGAAATCTGCAGAGAAAAAATATGGAAAGTCAATTCAATCATTTGAAACCAATCTCAGATAAACGCGACTCGATTATTCTGTTTCTCAATCTGCACTAAATAATACTATTGTTATCGATTTAATAACATCAAACTAACATAGATTGCGACATAACTTGTAATTGAATCGTTTAGGAGTCTATTGCATATATCTATATAATAATTGAATGACTATTATACTCTATTAAAATAGTACATAAGTAAGAAATGTATTCTGCATATAGCTATTCTCCGAGTTCCATACTATTTACAAAAACCAATATAAACACATATTAAAGATCCATTTCTAAAAGAAATATATATTGATGCGAATAAGATTTTTGCGGTTTTTGCTTTACGCTTTATATTATATTTTAAGTTTTGATTTTTGTTTACATTCATCAAAAGTTTATGAATAGAAATGAAACTAGTGGGGTGGGTGGCATCGTGCCTTAAGGCAAATTGCTGGAACTTCCCGTACCGTAACGAAATGTTCGAGGATTACTGAATGTTTTCAAATAGATTATTATAAATATTGTAACATTGTCTAATATTTATAAGAATTATATAAACTGAATTGCAAAGTTGAAATTATTTGTTTAAAGTATATTAGAACTATAGTCAGAAAAAAAAAAAATCTGAATTATTTTCGATATACAAAAAATTTAAAAAAAAAAAAAAAAAAAATGGGACAAAAATTTTTTTTTCCAAAATCAATTATTTTGTTAAGACAAGCAGAAAGTTCTTTGAATCATTCAAATCGGACGCTTAGTTCTCTCAAAAACTGCCATTTTTTACATATTTAGCTCCGTATCTTCGAAATGGCTGGGCCTGCCTTTGCCAAAAACTAATCAGCTCTTTACCCTATCGATAGGAATCGAATGTTTTTTGAACCATTCAAATCGGTTGATCCGTTCGCCCGGAAACGTGACTGGAAATTTGTATCCATACATACATACACACACACACATCCATTTTTTCTGAGGTATGCCAAAATGTTCAGAAACCTTCAAAACATCGAGAAATGTGAAAATTTTCAATTCCCATTTTCGGCCCATTACAATAACTTACCCTACGGGAAGTTAATTAATGCTTGAAAATCTACTACAAATTGTAAATTGTAAATTGTAGTCGACATCCTTTATAGACTGTAGTCTCTACAATGATTGTAGAATTTAAGTTAATGAGTATAAGAGGTATTTTAGCGTTTTCAAATTTTAACTATTTAAAAATATGTTATGAAAGGATTTTTAAAAATATTAATTATCTTCGGAGATACAGCTGTTTCGCCATGATAATCCTCTTCTGTTTGCTTCCTTTTGCGAAACTTTAAACGCGTTTTTCTCAAAACTCAATACGATTCCGACGATTTCTCGAGCTCTACTGGACTGATTTACTGGAAATTTTCTGAGAATTTTCTTTATAGACTTCTTTCAGACATATACTAGCTCCATCTCCAAATTTTAATTTTTACTATTTTTAAAAAATTCGAAAAACTCAAAAAAGTAGTAAGAAATTGATCCTTTTTTAGAAACAGTCACCATTTTGTCAAAAATTAATTTTTTGACTTAATTCTAATATATACCTTTAATCATAAAACTTTTTTTGTTTTAATTTTTTTCTGTGCTTTTGTAACGGTAATAAAGAAATTATAAAAAAAACATGATAGTATAAAAATTGATTACCCTCTCTCTCTTCGATTTTTGCAAAATTACCTAAAATTCGTGCCTCTACACTAGATTAAATTAAATTCTTAAATCTACCAGAATGGTTGTAAATCTGCTCCAAAGGTTATAAATAAGCATCAGTGAGCATGAATCACCAATCTACTAAAAAAAATAAAAATCTACTCCGATGAGTGTAAAGCTACGAGAATGCGTGTATCTACCACAATGATTGCAACTCCACGGGTATGAGTGTAACTTTACTACAATGAGCGTAAATCTACTCCAATTATTGTAAATCTACCATAATGAAATTTTAAGGGATATATAGATAAAATAAACAAAATTCAAATAAAGATTCTTTCGGTACAATTAATTATTATTAAAATCAATAATTATATAATTTACTAAAAAGCAGTTATTGCTATATGTAACTACGATCTTCGTTGTTTTATTTTATAATTCGCAGCTTAATTGTTATTTTTCTCTTTCGAGTTTTGTTTTTTTGCGTACCTGCAGCATTTAATTACGCCTTAGTTTATAAGTTATCTGAATTCTAGGTATTATTGTTTGTAAATATAGTTGAGTGTATATGTAATTGATAGAACACTCGTTACTATAAGATATCAAACTCATAAGATAATCATTTTATTTACTTATATATAGTATGATTTTTTATTACTTTCGTATAACAGCAAAACATATTGTAAATGTTTTCTATGAACATTCGGCAAAGCTTATAAGCCTGCGAAAATATGAAATGGAAATTTCGAGGTATAGTTTGTTGTTCATAAAAATTTTGAAATGTTGAATCTATTGTTTCCTTAAGTGAAGTAATATGGACACTTTATTTATTTATGTTCATAATGAAATTGTATTCATGAGAACGTTCCCAAATATATTAATTGGCTTCCGTACGTATGTTTTTAATACGATATACTAATAAATGCAAATTACTTATCATAAGAACGCTACATATTGAAATTTTTTTCCAGTTTCCATAAATGAGAGCGGCCGTTGTTTTATACTTTTATGTATCTTCTAAACTTTTGAAGTGCGATTCTCGTTCGCTATGAAATTCGATTTTCTGTGCGACAAAGGCATTCCTATGATGTCCATAAAAAGATTCTGTTGAAAGTTTTTAACTAGTACAAAAAACTGGGTGGATTCCGAAGAAACCTTAAAACTCACTGAGTATTAAAATAGCTTTTGAAACTTAAGAATGCCCGGTAGAAATGTTTATGAAAAATACATTGATTACAAACACTATTATTAGTGTGCAAATTATAAACTTGATCATTTTCCCATAAGAGAATATGATTAATAAAATAACTAATTTATGTTTATACTCCGGTAAAATAGGGGCTCCACCGTGAACTAATGGTTAGGTCTATCTGCTTCCTTGCCTGATGTGAAGCAGTTTTTACTTGAAAATATAGATAGCTTTTTTACTTGAAAATATAGATAGCTTTTTTACTTGAAAATATAGATATCTTTCCAAGTGAAAATGTTTCTTATTCGGTATTGCTGCATAAATATTACAGTTATTCCAATAATAAATTCATCAAAAAGAGATAAGTCAATGTCAAGTTGGCTTATGATGTCAAGTTATTAAGAAGTCATTACAACAAGCTTATAGGACTACTAATTTCTGTTTCGTGTAAATAATATAAGGTAAAAGACCCAGTTATTGACCCTGGCCCAGTTTCTGACCTTTTCAACTTTTTTTGGAATTAATTAAAAAACTATACATTTAATGTGAAAATAAATTTTTTCTTAATTGACAGTAATTTATTCTATGCCTCATTAATGTCAATTCAAAAAATATAAAAAATATTAACTAAATAAAAAAAATTTTTTAAACCAAAAGTGACTGTGGAAGCCATTTTTTAGCTTTAGTCTAAACAGTTTATGTAAGGAGCTACGACAATTGAGTTCGTGCACTAATTATGATGTAAGTACGAAAATCTAACTAAAAATATACAAATAAGTCAATAATTAATTAAAATTTATTTTAAAATATTTATAAAACATATTAAATTTAGTTTTATTACTGAAATTTGAGGGTCAATAACTAGGCTCAATTTTATGTGTATGTCACAGTTGTTGACCCTGCAATTCTAACCTTCTAAAAGCTAGGTTATCTGTCACATGTTTTTAGTCACTTGTTCATTAAATGTAAAAATAATAATATTTATTGTTATCTTATATTTTTTTACTATTTTTCGTAGTAAAGTGATAAATTTACATTTAATATTCATTGGTATAAATGAAAGATTGTATTTAAATCTTGTAAATACATCTTTTAAGTGATAAAATTATTAATAAAAAAATGTCAGTTTTATCAACGCTTAAATTATGACTGTTTTAGTTTACTAATATTTTTATTATTATACAATTATACAATTACAATTAATTAAATGAAAATTAGAAGAAGAAAAAGAATTGAAAAAAGCTGAAAGGTACAAAAATAAAGCCATCAAGGAGGCAGGAAAAATAATTTAAAAAAAAGAACTTGAAGAAAAAAAGAAACAAAAAGCTCTTAAAATAAAAAAAAAGTCCAAGTAATTTAAATAATTAATTTTAATTTTTTAGTTTGTGTAATATGTTATAACAAGACTTGAACTATTATATATACGTTAAATTTTAACAAACTGTATATTTTTAGAATAAATATTTAATTTATTTATTTTAATAATAATTTCAGTTTATTTAAAATTAGTAAGCACTTCATAACCTAATCATGATTAAATTTGAGGGTCAGAAATTGGGCTACGGTCAGGGTCAGAAACTGCCACACGAAGAATTCTGAGGGTCAGAAACTGGAGCTCTTAATGTCAATTTTTAAAACGTCAATTTAAAATATAAATTTAGTTCAAATAATTTTTTATGCACATTACTTTATTTTAAAAATCCTAAACTAATAGATAAAATTATAATTTTCTTCATTAAGTTAAGTTTTATATTAATTATTATAGTTAAACCTCCACCGTCACTCTAAAAAGGTCAGAAACTGGGCCCCTTACCTTACTCATTAAAAAAATATTATTAAACAGATGTTGGGTTAAATTATTCTCAAAATTATTGCTTTACTTATATGTAATATGTTTTGATGTAAACTACTATTTGTTTCAGATATTTGGCAGGTCGTATGAATCTCATTTCGGAAACAGAAGCTAAGGGTTTGAGCACTTTCGTTGGAACATTTGCACTTCCAGCTCTGATATTCTTATCGTTGGCCGAGTTAGAATTGAGCGCTGTGAATTGGTACTTTTTAGGATCCGTGCTCTTAGCCAAGGCTTTGGTCTTCCTTGCAGTATCAGTAGTCACCACTTTGGGAGCACGCCCTGTCAATATAGGAAGGGCAGGACTTTTCGCCATATTCTGCACGCAGAGTAACGATTTTGCTATCGGTTACCCCATAGGTGAGTTATAAAAACATATTAAATCTAATTGGTAAAATTTATCGAAATGTTGATCTTATTGATCATATTTCGTTATTTAAATTATTATGATAATATTCTCAACTGCTACGTGACAGCGCAATGGTTAATACATAATTATTTCCAATAATATATAAATAACCTTGATATAGTTAACGAATTCCAGATTTTATTCTGGAATGTTGTGAAAATTGTAATAATTAAAATGTTTTTTAAATGTTTAGTTAGTAGACCTATCGTATGATAAAGATTATTGCAGATACCTAATAGCATAACTATATTAAAATAAATTCTTTTATCATTTTAGTGGTTGCTTTGTACCAAACATGTCATCCAGAATATCCATCTTATTTATATCTGATGGCACCCATTTCTTTGATAATTCTAAATCCGATCGGATTTGTACTAATGGAAATCCACAAAAGACGAATGGCCAATCAGAATTATTCATTGGATTCGCCAACAGATTTACCTCCTAAACAAAACAAATTAACTACGACATTTTCTCTCATAAAAAGTGTCTTCTTTAATCCTGTTGTCATGATGACCGCATTGGGGGTTATAGGCAATTTTGTTTTTAAGCATCAACTACCAGATTTTTTATCTGGGATACTTAAGGTAAGTGATTTCTATGAATTGTAATTTGAAATTTTGTTTATTGGTAATTTTCAGCCATTATTAATAGAAGTCGCACATCATTTTTTTGTTGCTTGAAATATTGTGAACTTTACATTATGAGTAATATGTTGCTTTTCATCAAATATTCGACATCGCTATATTTTATTTCAATATTCATATTTCAAACGTTAGAAACAAACTTAGTTTCCAATAGATCTAGATAACTACTTTTTGTTAATGTGACTATTAACAGGACTTTAAAAAAAATACTAATAAAATTGTTCATAATGCAGTTCTATGTCCCTTCTTCTAACAATAAGACTATTTTGATCTAGATGCAGTATGTTGTAATGCGATAACATGATTTTTTTTATTTTTATATATAAAACTCAAGATAAAGTTCACAATATAGAAATAAATGATATATAAATTTATAATATATGTTCATAACTTTCTTTTAACGTTTTAGGTACTAGGTTCTTCCTTCTCAGCAACAGCTCTCTTTTTATTAGGTCTGAGGATGGTAGGTAAAGCGCACACACTCCAAGGAAAAGCTTTACTTTTACCAGGAATTTTAATCATAATGAAGTTGTAGGTTTAATCTTCTACTTTTTGTAATTATAACTTATAAATTTTTATCGTGAAATTTCTTTTCCATTCAGACTAGTTTTACCAGTAGTAACACGTGAAGTAGTGAGCGTTCTTAATGTGGGAACAAATTCGAGTGATACTTTAGATTTAAGTACGTTTGGATTTCTCTATGGAACCTTTCCGGCAGCACCCGGAGTTTTCGTTTTTGCAACGCAGTATAACATCGATGTCGATCTGGTAATTTTACATATATTTTAAAAAATTGAATTAAATTCGAAGCTAATAAATCAAAATAATTATAGAAATGCATTAAACTTCAAAGTAAATTAGATAGTATTTAAGGTCGCCGATATATAACTTGAATTATAGATTATTGATTCTCACCATTTTCTTCACACTATAGTTTATTTAAATGTGCAAGAAAAAGAGTGAATTGAATTAATTACAAAATAGTTATATGATGAACAGCATGTATTGAGAAAGTAAATAAGATTACTTTCATCGCATTAAATTGATTGGGTGTCAATTAAGTTAATGTGAATTTGCATCTATTGTTTATATGATATACGCATATAATATATTTCATTGCAATAGAAACATTAAAAAGATACCAAATAATTACATATTCTCTTCAAATGCTATTGCAAAATTTGAAATAATGTTTTTAGAACTTTTGCCACCAACCATGAAACAAAAACAGACTGACAGAGAGTTAAAATAACAACAACTATGGGGTTGCGATTGGAGCATTTTCCTATGGTATCTATTCAGCATCAGTTACAACGCTAATCCACGAAAATGGTCAGAAACCATACTGACACTTGTTCAAATAATTTGAATTGTCTGACAATAGGATTCATACTATTATCTTAATGAACTATTTTAATTAAAATAAATATGTCAACGTATTAGAGCTAAGAATTTTCAACAGGGAATAATGTCAATTTTGCTTCCTCCAACAGATCGCTAGTTCGATGGTGGCTTGCACCTTCATCAGCGCACCGCTGATGTTCATATCGGCGAAGATGATAACATTGTCCAATTTGAATCCTAATGATTTCATAAATGAAATCGAATCTTATGTTTTCGATCTGAGTATTGCTGCAATAATAGCCTGTGCTTGGCTTATGATACTTTTCGTGCTATCTAAGAAATACAAAAGACTGCCGCACAGGATTACTTGTTGCTTGATCATATCGCAGGTATTTATTATACTGTATATACTGAAGAATTTCATACGACTTTTCAAGTTTTATAAAATTTAACCGAAGGATGTATCAAATTTTTATGAAAGCTTAACATCGTTATTGTTGGTTATAAGCGGTCACAAAAACGCCTTATTGCGCGATGGTCAAACAAAGAACTTTTATTTGTTTTGTGAGTTGGTGCATATATGTTTTAAAACGTATGATAAACCAACTAAACAATGACGAGGTTATCACAGAACAGAAAACAAGACCTATGTGATAAATCATTTAAAATAATACATAATTTTTACTATTAACTGCAAGGTACTTGATAACATTATCAAGTGGTTAAAAATAATAAAAGTAACTCTCCAGACAAGATTAGTGGTACAACATTCTGTGATTTAAAATTAGGTGTTTTAGATTTTGTTTGTAAAAAATACGGTTTTAGAGATTATACGGAAAACTACTCTTTAACAGATTTTATAAATATAAATATCTGAGTACTGTTTAATTGTTTCCAATTCATTATACTCAAATGTGTTATCCTTAACATTTATCGTTATTAATAAAAATGTTGAAAAAGCACTATATTATATATAATTATATGTATTTGGACATTCTTTACTACTTAGGAAAGTCGAGTACTTACAAAATTATTAGGTTACGTATCATTGTTATCTAGGTAATTGAAGTAAGTGCACGATTAGGTAAAATGTTGTGATTCGTTCTATTTTATTGCTTGTATTATCTGTGATTGGTCTATTGATTTTGTAAAAATATAAAACTATAATTTGTTTGTTATATGCTTTATCGTTGTTGTTTTTATTTTCTGTTGTTAGTTGAAATATATTAGTTCCATTCATTTTGTATGGTTTTATTTTCTTTTAAAATATATTATTGTTATTAATATTGAATTGCACGAACAAAAATATTGAGATCAAGTCTATTTTCTTGTCAAACACCAGTGTCAGCGGTAAGCACATAATTTTGCTGACCGCGCAAAATTTTATGTATATTGTGAATTTAAAGTAGTTTAGTGTAACTATTTATTTAATGGAGTGCTAAATTTATATAAATTTCTTTCATCAATAAAATAGTTGATGAAAATATTGAAGATAAGTTTCCCCCTTATTATTACTGGTTACGCATATTAATTAATGCATGTGTTTTATTTATATTAGTTGTATCCTTATTCACATGGATGTGATATATGAGAAAAATAAAATGGAATGTGATGTGAAAAGTGAATTCTTAACCATTATTAATGATTTGTTCTATATTACAAATTATAATTCTAAAAAAAATATTGATATTTATATATGTATGTATATATGTAATATAGTTTTTTAGAAAGCACGTTTACCAATCTTATAGAAATGTTATTTCAGTAATGCCAATATCATAATTATAGCGATCAACGATCTATCATCATCGATCAACAAAAATAAATATCTATTAGTACTAAGTTTTCATTTTAACAATCATTTTTGAAATATAGTATTTTTAATAATATTATTAATTTTCGTACTTCTACAACATTATTTCAGAGTTAGTGCTATTTTTATGGCAACATATGGGACACCTACGTTGCTGCATAGTAGCAATACGTAGTACAATGCGTAGTTGCATGTTGCAACTACATATTTTCCCATATCACAACTGAATAACAACATAATAATCTAGTTTTATCCAGGTGCATCTTCATTACTTTCATTATTTTTCATTATTTATAAATACATTGCCACCTGACTAAAGAAAAAGTATGCATTATTTATTCTATAGACTTTATTATGCAATTTTTTCTCATATAACTTGATGACTGATGCCAAATGCTTGGAAGTAATATATTCTGATTTTAATTTTAGGTCTTCACAGCTGTTGGCATTATCCTCTGGTCCACATTAGATAGATCATCAGAATGGAATTTATCAATACAGTTCGTTTTACTAACTGTAGGAATATACAGCAGTCGCTTATGGACAACTTTTCTGGCAGTTGTTATGCTTCTCTTGCACATGAGAAGCCTTTGCTTCATCTTAAGACTTCAAATACCATTCGTATTGTTGGGATGGGGAGTACCAGTGGTAGTGGCTAGTATTTTGTTATTATTTGATAAGGACAACGTCTTGAATAAAGAGAAGAAAATTCCCAATTTCCAATTTGGAGAACCCCATGCCGCGATTGCTGTCTCATTGCTTGTTTTCTGCTTCATAGGTTAGTTTTTGTAGACTTATCACATATAATTTTTTATTCATTGTGAAAGAGTTGAGCAGATGTAGTGAAAAATTATTCAAAGTGATGATGGGAATCCTTAAAGTTCAATTGAATATTATGTATATGTGTAGCATATGTATAATGCTAATATGAGGTTTTAAACTAAACATGGCATAAACCATAAATTTAATTGAGTGACCTTGATAATAACATTATTTGGAATATGTGTACATTGTATATAAATGTACTAATAAAATATACTATTACATTTTAGTCACTGTCGGGTGTTTAATACTGCTTCAAAGATACACCAAACGTAGAGCTCGGTATTTGACTCTATCGAACGATGTTGCTGCCTCAAATAATGCCATACAAAACCTAGAGGCCGTGAGTCAAGCCGCTGATGATCAACAAAGAAATTCGAGAAACTCCTACAGACCTTTTCCTGAAAATCCGCAATCTTGTTCGAATAATAACGGCTGCTGTGGCGAAGGAGGAGAAAATAGTTGCAATGGAAAAAATACGAATCCAAAACGTGTTATTGACATAGAAGATCTATCGAGAGGAAATACCCAGAGAAATATTGTGGACACTGCACAGTGAGTTATATTTTATAACTAACTATTGATAGGTTTTGTTTTTATTCTATAATTCGTACTTAATAAAAAATTATTAGAGTAAAATTCATATCTGTTACATCCAGTGAGCGCATCGAATAATACAATATAAAATTTAACTTAATATTATTATATTATAATAATTTACATTCATATCCTTTCATTGATTTCCATCAATGAAGGCTTCTTATTAAAAAAAACCTTCCCAAAGCTATGAAAAACAGCTTATAATCTGATAGAATCAATTTATATTCTGATATTAATGTAACTATTGATAAAAAGTATAATGAAAAAAAATTGACATCCGACCAGCAAACTATACCTCATTAATTTGTTATCACATTAAACAAATCAAAGTATAAAAATGAAGTAAAAAATTTAAAAAAAAAATGCTTGATATACAATAGTGAGTTGAACCAATTTAGATTAGGTTGGCAAATAATATTTTCTTACAAAATAATTTCATTTCTTTCATCACACAAATGAATATGTACAAACGTAAGTCTCTTAAAGTGTTCTATTGAATATGTTACTACTTCATTTTTGAACAGACCTTTCTATACAATACATTAATTGCCAAAATTTGTTCAAATAAAAAATACTTGTGAAATCATTCCAGTTCTCATTTCCATTTTCATCTATTCCAGAAATTCTACATGTCCATCGGCAGTCGGTTGTGGAGGCAACAGTGATCGTGAAAATTGCCAAGGTGCGATTTCAAATTATACTGATCACGATGGGGAAGGTGTTGATCCAATTGAAATAGATGAAAACTATAGTGGCGACCAACAAATTTTAAGGCATTCAGTTCTGCTGATATTGCTTCTATGTTCTATGTTTATTGTAAGTGACTCGTAACTGTTCAGACATATTGTAATTTTTTATATTGTTTTTATTTGGACAGACATAATACAATTTTCTTATTTAATTTAATTCAATGAGTGCTCACTGTGAACAACTAATAGACGACCTCACATTAATTATAAAATTCTGTTCAATTGAGAAAAATAACTTTATTCTGTGTCATTACAGGGAATATCCATTACTATTTGGACCTTAGTTATGGAACAGTTGAGTGGCATCTATGTAGAACTTTCATTTTTGGATGCAACACTTAACTTTGGACAAGCTTTGCTAATTTTTGCCGTTTTTGGTTTGGATACAAAGGAAATTTTATTGCCCATATTAAAATTATGGAGAACACTCTGGTATGGTGCAAACATACTGAATCTGCCACGGTTAGAGGATCTGAGCGAAGAAACAAAACATATATGCAGCCAGTTCACTAAGCATCATCTTAAAAGATGCTGTCAGGCTATTGCAAAAGACACTAGGTATTTTTCTTATACCAAAATAAGACTAAAAATCATACTTATAAGTGTCAATAAATATACATTATATATTTGTTGAGTTTAAATTCTGTGCTCAACTAATATGAAATACTATATCAGCTTAACGAGAACCCCCAAGTAAAATTTGACGATTGCAAATGGATAATTTAATCAAGACACATGTACTAATGTAATCAAGATGTTTACATGCATGTACTGCCCTTTACAATTACATACTAAACAATGCTTATATTGTTATGTATGTTATATGAAGTCAGAGGTGCAAAAACTTATAATAATTGTTTATATTTCAAATTTAAGTAACAGTCATAACAGTGGAATTTATGAAAACCTTATTATAAAATGGTTTTTATTATAACTGTTATAGCTCATTCAATTGAAAATGGACATACTCTTTGAAAATAGAATCCCATTAGAATCTTCACAATATGTCAATAGATTTATTTATAACTCGTATCGTTTATCTCTCACTTACGTCTATAAGCAAAATAAAGTAATGAAAGAAAAACTAATTGCGCTCTATATGGCATGACAAATTTGTTTTGTAACCTCATATTGAAGTTTGTTTCTCTTTCTATGTTTAAAAGCTATGAAATTCTACACTGCATATCTAAAACCCATTTTTCTATAATAATCCAATAACTCAACCGTTCTTTCGGCTTACATCTATTTATATGAACAAGATTTGTTTAACGTAATAATATTGAAGTTATAATTGAAACAGATGAATATGAAGCTTATTCAATCAGTGGATTGAATCCTTAAATCCACTGAGATAATATAAATGGTTTAAATGCGATTAATTTTCTTTGTTAAAATTTGCTATAGTTGGCTGTTTGTAACGAAATAGATATATATGTCAAATATATATATATATTCAGGCATCGATCCAACAATAAAAAGAAATTAATGAGGAAGAATGTCTTTATTAGAATAGCATACGTTTAAAGTCTTGGTCATCTTTATCAAATTATTCAAACCAGGCACAAAAATGAGAAGCACCTATAAATATATTTACATAATTTTTATATCAAAATGTATTAACTAAAATAAACAAAAAGACTGTTAATGGAACAGTTTTGTAATCAAACCATTTTGCAAACTTTTCAAAATAAGTATTAATTACGGTATTTGTGTATTGTGTTTGACTTGAAACCAAGACTCAAAACGTATGCTATTCTAATAAAGATATTCTTCTTCATTAAATTATTTTTTTTATTGGATAGATTTCCAAAAACGTTTCACCGTATATCTATCTCCATCTGGGAAAATCTCACACTATATATATATATATATATATATATATATATATATATATATATGTTGATATCAATAGAATTTTGTATTTTGATTGGAACGAATATTAATTATGTGAATGTGAACACACAACACTCCAAATTACTTTCATAGTATTACTAACTAACTTTATTGCATAAAGTATTAAATTGCAAACTTCTCGAAAGCATGATATATCTCATTAGTGCAAAATATAACAGCAAAAATGTATATTAACACATTATATAAATTACCTAACTAACAACTTCCTGTCACATTGTTTGACACCGACTGACTTTGTGACAGAAAGTTGTTATATTAAAGTGTTACTATCCATGATTCAACATATTATGCAATAGGTAATTTATATGAAGTTTTAATAATGTGTATTTTTTGTTGTTAAGTTTGAGTTTAATTAAATACTAGTGCGAAACAAGGGTAGTGCAAGAACAGAGTATAGTGTGCTATATTAATAATAATTAATATTAAATAATTTATATATATATATAAGGTTGTCAAATATCTCCCTTCCGCCTTTTTGTATTATAAACCAAGAGCAAAAAAGCGGAAGGGAGATATTTGACAACCTAATATATATATATATATATATATATATATATATATATATATATATATAATGTGAAAAATTTCATTTATAAATTTACATACCTGAAAATTGCACTCTAAAAATTTGCGCGACCAAGACTGGGGCTCATCAGTTGTTTTCGCCATTAAATGGAGCTCATGGGATGATTGAAAGAAATCAAAGACAGCTCTCAACGGAAACTACACAAATACATTTTTCCGAGGTTTTCGGAATACGAATCTACCACACAAATTCATTTAATATTTCACTTACAATTCAAGAAAAATGCAAATCTTTTTGAATAAAATAACGTGATAAAACTGGGCATTTACATTGAGTTCAAGATGATATTTACAGCTGACTGCTGACTGAAATAATAGTCTGAAAATTTCTCACGTGTTGTTATGACTCATTTAATTTATTCATTTATTAATTTCTTCATTAATTTATTAAAATATAACATAACATCTTCATTAATTTATTAAGGTTAAAATTATGAAAAACGATACCTTAGGTTATGAAAGAAACGTTACACATGGTTTAAATTCGTCACACGCTAACCACACGACCGCCCCGTTTGACTCCTCGTCTCCAACTGATTGCGCTATCGTTTCGTCTTCGCAAATGGTATTCATTTCATAAACAAAAATTTAACATTTTCGGTTGCATGCGTGATTCTACAGCATTGATACATTTGGGATTAATGATATAATACTGTTCATCATATATTGAACAAAGTTTTTGGTCCTGGATAATATTAATTATTATTGAGTATTTCATTAACTCTTTATTATAAACTTGTGCCATTTTATCTAATTTACTTATTGTTTATAATTTGAGATATACTTTGTGCATGATTATGATCAAAAAAATATCCCAATTTTTATTAATTTGTAAATTGTATTCTAAAGCTACATATCTTATTTATTTAGGTGGCGCATCAAGATCTACAAAAAAGTATTCAAAGGCTCAGATTTTGTGGACTGGCTAATTAATGTTGGCTTGGCCAGGGACCGAGTTGAAGCTATCAATTATGCAAAGCATTTAATCGACGGTCGAATACTGCGGCATATTAACAATGTTCATCATTTCTACGACAGATCTTTATTGTATACATTTACATCGGTACAATAAATCTACCGACACAGTCACCTTCATTTTAAACACTCACAAATAAAGATGATTATATGTATATACTGACCAGATTTTAGCATAGATAGTTTCTATATGACAAAGAATATTTGTATTTGTCACAAGGATTGTTTGCATATGTTCTGCAATCATTCATCATGCTTTAATATTTTATTCATAATCAGAGACTCGATCCTAATGTTTTATGATTTGAATTGTTATAATTTCAATTCCACATGTACAGAGTAATCTTAATCATTAGGTTGCATAAATGCTTTTCAAAATTCCAATAGTGATCGCTATTATTATTACATCATAATTATATTTCTTACTTTCAATAGAAACATATTTTTTTATATGAATCAAATTTATTTATTTTTGAGTACAAAGAACATACTTTGATATATGTTGTGATATTTATTAGTGCATATAAGAGTACAAATGTTACACTAAAGCCTCATTTAATGTTAAGAACAAAAATTAAGTAATTATGTTTGTTGAGTTGAAGAAAAAACAATTTAGTAACTGAATAAAAATAAAAATTAAAATGTGTACGAATTAGTACAAATCAATATTATAATTATTATTGATGTTATTATTATTACATTGTATTATTTTAACGTACACAATCGACATATCCTGCACAATTTAGAGGATTGAAGAAAAATAAATTGTCATGTGGCTTCTCTCGCTGAGATACAGCCTTAATAATTTCATGACCCAAGATACCTCCTATAATTGCACATGCAGGACTGATTAATGATATCACATGGTTGAAAAAATCTTCTCCGAATAAACTTTCATCAACTCCAGTTTCTGACAATAATTCCTTTCTCAAAGTATTCAGATTTTTTAAATCTTCTTCTTTATTTGATGGCGATGGATCCCTATGATATTGAGATCTAAAATTATGAAGGACTTGCATAGCCAAATAGCATGGGCCATTCCGTTTTATCGTCTTTAAAAAGCTTGCTGACTTGTAATCTCTAGTCAAAACACTTTTCAAGGGCACAAAAGCCAAATAACCTTTTTTCGTAGTAGTAACAGTAATATTCTTAGGTTTACCAACAGCACTTGTTTCGGTTTTGTAAGTTATAAGGTCTCTAAAATAAAATATTTCCAATTAATATAATTTAAAAAAAAAATGTATTTCATTTAAATAAAACTCACTCAGCATATTCATGATTCTTTAAATCCCCGAATGTATATCCAAACATACCCCATACATCACCACATAGAAATTTTATATCATATTTTCTACATATATTATTAACTTTGATTAAAACGTCAAGAGGCTGTTCAACAACACAAACTACATCGAAGCATTCAAAAAATTCTTCAGGTTTCTCTCCAATCTTTGATGTATCCACATTAATTTCTACCATAGGATTGAGAGCTTGAGCACGGTGCAAACTAGTTTCAGCCCTATTTCGACCTATATCCTCTGTTGGACACAGAAACTGAGAAGCTGAATCTTCCAAGGATACGTTTTTATCGTCCATAAGGGTAATAGATTTGATGCCAGCCAAGATAATATTTTTTGCTACTTCTGCTCCTAAGCCATTTAAACCTACTAGCAAAATGCGGGCGGCCCTCAGCCTGTAAATAAAAAAATGTTGTAAATTGCATGTAAACAATACTGACCGGCTAACCTATAAACAGCAATCCGACCGTTTTTGAGATTCTAAGCCCCATAACCTAATTTGCCGATCGTAGAGTTCAGCCTCTCCTGCTGTCAGTTGGGGAGTTTCGTTTTCGACCATAATTAAGTAAGTACACTGCACGTACAAAAGCAAACGTGAAGAATCAAAACAGTATTGTGATTGTGATCAACAAAGCAAATTAACAAGTACGGAACCGAAGTTAGCGTTAGTTCCTTTCTTATGTCATTTGTTTAACGGACTTACAATGGTCGCCAACTTCGTGTCAAAAAAATTATAGTGGAAAATAAAGTATAATCTTATCGCATGTCAAATTATAATTATAAGTATAAGTTGGTCAATTTATTCGTTATTCAATAATAAAATAACTATTTTTTTTTATCGAATATAAAAGTCGAGCGACCCGTTTTCCTTATCCGACACTCGCATAAGTATGAATGTTGTTTGAAAAATTTGAAATATTCACAGTTTACGTTTACACGCTTTTTTTTCTAGCAAAGAATGCATATTAAGATAACGATTTTGCAATTGTACACTTTATTTCTGACTTTCGTTTAGCATCTAACGCCACATATTTAATAATGTTTAAATAATTTCAAACACTTATGGAAGCCACACTTTCGGTTGTAACTAATAAGATAAACCTGAAATAATAAATTATATAAAAAGGTAAGTCCATATTATCATAACGAATCTATAGACTTATACCTCCCCTGATTCAAAGATTCTGACCAGGATAAAATGAACTATTTGTTCCAAGGGCTCTCAATCAATGTTAGGGGGACATACATAATCATAACACCTTGGCCTATGCTCACAATAGATAACTCAACTCAATGATCATGTTATCTTGTAGCATACAATATGAAGTGTTAAATTCAAATTTATGGAGAATTTCAGATGTACATAAATTGTTATTTCACGTGTTTGATTTGATCCTGAAATCTGTTACATATTACTGTCAAGTCATAGTTGAGAGGTATTAAGCAGCAAATCGCATGCTGCAAAAATTAAGGGACCATTTTGAATTTAAAGAAAAAACACTTTTCGTATGAAATTATTTATTATTATATGATGAATACAGTATAAAAACTACGCTTAAAAAATCTTACAATTAGATGCACTTTACGACAGCTTTGCCAGTGTTGGAACCGCGAAGCATATCGATAAATGCTTGGGGCGTATTTTCAAAACCATCCGTAACCGTTTCGCGAACTTTCAATTTTCCTTCTGCTATCAAAGCAGCATTTTTACCAATTCCTTCCATCCATCGTGATATCCATCTCGTCACAAGAAATCCTTCCATTTTTAATTCTTTGAAGATAAGAGTAGGTTGCACGATTGGAGCTGAAATGAGCATGATTTATTAAACACCAATGATAAAAATGATTGTTTCCTAGTTGAAGGATTGTAATTGCTTTCTGGACTGGCATATCATATGCTTTAGATCTTTAAAATCTATTAGTTTGCGAAACTATTTATAGATTTTTAACATGCAAATACAATTTCTGTTTTTGTTTCATCTACTTTAAGCACTTTACTTTATGAAAGAACAAAACAAAATTTTGGTAACAATTCTTTTAGTAATTCGTTTCTTAAATTTACTTTTCTCTGAATGATTTTGGTAATAAAATTAATAAATTGCATAATATAGTTCTATAACATTACCTGTTGGTACTTTGGTTACATCTGCATTATAAGCTGAAATAGCTCCGCATACTGAAATTCTGCCATACAAATTCATTTGGTTCATAATGATTGAACTCAATTCACCACCAACCTTCAAGAAACATATATTATAGATTTTTTCAATAATTAAATTGATTTTTTAATTCTTACATTATCAAAGTAACAATCAACGCCATTGGGAGCGGCTTCTTTTAGCGCTTTAGCTGCGTCGACGGTCTTGTAATTGAGCGCGTGATCAAAACCGAGATCATTCTTCAACCAGTTGCATTTTTCATCACTTCCTGCAAATCCAATCACTTTGCAACCTAGAAAAAATGCAATTCCCACATGCAAGTGTACGTAGTAAAATCACTTTATGCTTATATAAATGTTATAATCTCATATCATGAATAATAATTGAAACCAGCCACTCATTGTACCACAAATGAGGAACATATCTCCAGAAGAGTTGTACTCTTCTAATTGGTTCTGAACAAAGATTTAAAATGGTAAGACTCCGGTCTCTGAGCAAGAAGCCCAATAAATTAAGTTATTCAAGTTGCGTTCGTACAATACTATCTTACCATTAAATAGGCTGTTCACAAATATCATCTAAGTTAATCCAGAACAATTTACTGTTTCCAGTTATTCATCATAACACGTCGTGATATAGTCGGTTTGCGGAGTACAAATATCAGGTTTTATATTGCTGCTTTTTAATAGATAAATACGGTCGTATATAATAGTTCTTAACTAGTGTAAATGTTAAAATGTAACTAGTGGTGCATGGCATCGTGCCTTAAGACAAATTGCTGGAACTTTCCGTACTGTAATGAAAAATTCGAGAAATGTTTTCAGCCTGAATTAAAATTGAAATCCGAATAGTTTTAGGTATTCAAAAATTGTTTTTTTTAATTTTGAAATTAAAAAAAATATTTGGCTTCGCCAAAAACTTATTTTTTCACACTGTCAACACAAGCAAAACGTTTTTTGAATTAAATGATCCGTTCTCTGAATACCTGGTATTTTATGCACTTTTTGCTCCGTATCTCCGAAACGGTTGAAACCGTCATTGCCAAAAACTAATCAGCACGTTTCCTTATCAATAGGAATCGAATGTTTTTTGAATTATTCAAATCGGTTGATCTTGCACCTGAAATCGTGGACAAAAAATTGTATCTACACATACATACATATACACACACATCTATTTTTTCTGGGGTATGCCATAATGTTTAGAAACCTTTGAAACGTAAAGACATGTAAAAAATTTCAATTTAAATTTTTGGACGATTACAATAACTTACTCTACGAGAAGTTAAAAAGAGTGAACTTCAAGTAATACTTCTGCCGTACCTTTAATTTTTGCTAATTGTCCAACGTGGTTACCAACAGCTCCAGCAGCTCCAGTGACAACGACAGTTTCTCCTTCTTTAGGCTGACAGATTTCCAAAAAGCCGAAATATGCCGTGTTACTAAAAATGCACGTAAAAACGATAATTTTCCACGCATATTTTTATAAATATATCTAATTATCTAGTATTATTTTTAGTTCTATCAGGTTTAAAATATAGCAACATCTTTCTTGCTTTGTAATATAATAAAATTCGAATTATTACAAAATTAAAAATAATTATTACTTTCTATTTATAATTTATATTTAAAAAAAATTACCCCGGCATTCCTAAAGCTCCCAAACATAAAGATGGTGAAATTCCACCCAATTCCGGTAGGAGGTATGGTTCAGTCATCATTCCTTCCTTTTTGTTTTGGCCCATAATGGTATGAGTAGTCCACCCAAAATCTCCACAAACGAATCTACCGACCGGAAATTTAGGATTTCGACTGACCAGAATTCTATAAAATGATAAACATGCATTCAAGTTAATCCTTCGATTTTTCGAAAGAACCTGCCTTCGGGTAGAGCATTAAAAATAATAGGTACCCAAAAAAACAATTATTGATAAATCTAAACCTTATAGACTCAGTGATAGTATAACTAGTGGGGTGTATGGCATCGTGCCTTAAGGCAAATTGCTGGAACCTCCCGTACCGTAATTAAACATTGAAGAATGAAAATTATCAATAATTGTGTGTATCAACAATTTTTTAAATAAATTATTCATTATAAATACATACTGTAAATTTATAAGTGCTTATGATATTGAGCGACGAGCGTATTCTACAAACCACTGATGTGTATGTTTACGGGAAATTTGTTCATTTTTTTGTAAATTTTTTGGAATCTAAAAAGTTTTTTCTAAATTTTTGAAAATTTGATTAAAAAATTGATTTTTTTTTTAATTTTGATATTTTTGAAATTATGAAAAAAAAAATTTCGAAAATTTGAATTTTTGAAACATTGAATTTTTTTTGAAAATTTTGAAAATTTTCAAAATTACTGAATTTTCTGTAAATGCATTTTTTGCACACTGTCTACTCAAGCAAAAAATGTTTTTTGAATTAATCTAATCGAATGATCGTTCTCTCAAAAACTGCATGGCCGTTTTTACACCCTTCATTTGCGCTCCATTCTTCCGAAACGGCAAAATTGCCTTTTACAAAAACACTTCGCGATCGAGTACGAACCAAATGATTTTTTAATCATACAAATGGGTTATTCCATACTGTCGAAGATGTTGAGAACATTTGTTTGAACCATATACGTGAATTTTAAAATTAAAAATCTTGGTACGGAACTCAAAAAAATTGACACAAAATGTGTACACATTATTAAATTCTCTATAAAATATCTTATAATTTGATGTGCAATGATCATTTTTGACCGCCAAATGGCATTTTTTTAATTTTTTTTATTGAAACTCCATAGCCGCTGGACCTGCCTTGAAAATTCAATCAGTTCTTCATTTTGCTAATGAAAGTAAAATGTTTTTTGAATTATTAAAATCGGACGCTCCATTCTCTTAAAACGGAGTTAAAACTGTTTCTTTTTTTGCCCCGTAATTATTAAAATCGGACGCTCCGTTCTCTTAAAACGGAGTTAAAACTGTTTCTGGCACTTTTTGCCCCGTATCTTCGGAACGGCTAGACCTGCCTTCGCCAAAAACTAATCAGCACGTCTTCTGATCGATACGAATCGAATGTTTTTTGAATTATTCAAATCGGTTAAACGGTGTTCCCGAAATCGCCAACGAAAATTTGTATCCGCACACACGCGCACACACACATACATGTATTCATTTTCTCTGGCAAAGGTATGCCAAAATGTTCAGAAACCTTTGAAGCATAAAGATATATAAACATTCTCATTTTCGATTTTTTTGCGATTACTATAACTTGCCCTACGGGAAGTTAATAATACAAATGTGGTCAACAACGATATGAATTCGTTCTTCTATATAATCGAACGCCTAAATTTGTACAAATATTTGGTTATTACTCTATGTAGTAATCCTTCTCTAACAATTGTCAGCCATCAACGTGGACGGTCCTCCCTTGATATCGCTCCGCCATAGTCCTGATATCTTATTGTTAGATACTCTCGCTCTGCTCTTCGCTAACATCTCCAAAATTTTCAAAAACCTTTCTAAATGAGAGTGCAGATAATAAATTGATGCTTATGTTGCATTCTAGATTATGGATAACATGATCGTCATTGTTAAAACGAATGGCTCCTTGGTTTTCTTCTCAAATTTATTAATAGAATTCACTAGTATTTTTCGTGAGTTGCCGATTTGGGGATCATCAAATATGTTACCAGTTTTTAACTTTTCCTCCTCCTGGCTCCTTTTTTAACGTTTGTCTCTCAATCCATAACATGGTAGACAGAATATAGTGATGTTCTAGGTTCTTCATCATTAGCATGAATAGGGGTTGCGCAGGCTGATTGTAAATAGATCCCAAGACCATTGGAGTCTTGAGATATGACCATTCGCTTCTATTGTTTGAATTTAATACATTGATATTTACCGCACAGAGGAAACATCCGTCGTGGTGATTAAGGTTTTTTCCAAATGACGGGGTTATTATATTCATAGCATTTTTTCCTTTGGGATATTAACGTGAACACACTGCACATTTTTTTTCACATAGTATGAAGAACCCATGTTTATCTTTATTGCGCAATTCAGTTTTAAAGTGGTTGAAATACGCTGTCTTTACGCGGTTAGATATATGTTTTCGGTGTTTGTCGAATTATGCACACAACGTCTTATAATCCATATCAAAGAAAGGGGATAAAACTTACTTTTTTTTTTAAACAGCGATTATCATACCCGAAATGATTAATGAGGGTAATTCCCTAAAACTCGAAAACGGGAGCTGTTACGATAAAACAGAAAGTACATTTGAAACCAGCGTACAATTCGAAGTAGATTTGAAGAAAAAGTTCCTGGAAAAAATTAAAAGTACTAATTTTGTCACGCAGTGATTTTATTGGTTAAAACAATAACTTGCTGATAATTTCTGGAACCTGATTTCATTTTATTTGATTTCATATCGACTGTGGAAAACAATGTTTCTTTTCCAAGTACTGTGATCAACACATGTAATTTGCAATTAGCAGAGTTTTAAAATGGGACTAATATGGGAAGATTAATTAAAAATTATCAGTAGACATAGTTATTTGAATTCATGATGACAAAAGAATTTAAGAAATTCTTGTATATTCATTGGAAATAATAAAATGCGCATGTGTGATGTGTGCATTTGATTTGCATGTAGCTCATCAAGGTCGTCTAGCAATTATTTAATTAATTAACATAAATAATTACATAATAGATGCAATTTATTTGTTTTACAAAATTAGTAAATACTCATGCTTACTTTGCAACTTGTGCTCCGATCATGGTCACTCCGACGGGATACCTAATCATGTATGCCCTCATGTAGGGGTCGACACTGAGGTAGTGGGCTTCGCAAAGGTATTCTGAAAACATATTATGATTAATAGAAAATATATCTCAAAATCCTTTTCTTGAAAAGTCACAATTTTATTATTCAAAATATTTTTAAATATTATTTTTTATGGCGATATTACGAGTGGGTGGCATGATGGGATATTGACTGAGACATTAAGATTTATTGTTAGAATAATGAAGCAGTTCTATAAGTCAATATTTTATTTTTTTACTCTAATTATAAAATCCATTATCAGGTATAGGTACCTAACTACTTGCCGTCTTCGGCTATCTTTTTGTTTATCGGCTAAAAGATTTTTAATCTATAACGAGGTTGATTGATAAGATGAATTTGTTGCGTCATGAAGAATCTCCATAATTTTTTAAATAAATTCTCGAAATATGTGAAAAATATAGAATATATGGATTTTAATTACAATCTGTCACACTTAGAATATTCAGTAATGTTATAACTTTATTATATGGATTTTTGAATGGATGGCAACCCAGTAGTTGTCCAATCCAATTATGACTAATTAACTATACTCGAATTATTTGCTGACATTTTTATTATAAAATACAACTATACCCACGAGAAGCAATTTTCACTTAAGGTTATATTTGAGATCTAAACCTCAAGTAGAAATTTGACATCAAGTTGCCTGATGTCGGGCTTTGCGGTAGCGGGAATCGAACCAGGGACCTGGGACTGGTTGGTGCTAGCCCACGTTCGAACCGATCTCCCCACCGCGCCATGAACGGTTAATTGCAATCATTATTTAAAAATCAAGATCGTGGAAACATGTATTAAAGATCTATAAATAGTTGTATAATTTTGTTTCTGTGCAACATTATGAAGTCATATTTTTTGGAATCAAAAGTGCGTCTTAAAATACGAATGAAAAGTCGCAGTATCTATAACAATCTATTTGAAAAACATTTAAATTTTTCAAATATTTCATTATGGTGGGAAGTTCTAGCAATTTTCCTTAAGACACGATGCCATCACCACTAGTTCATTTATGTATTTTTATTAAGGGGCAATCAAAATACTGTATAAATATATCAATTTGAGGTAGCCAATCTACATTAATAGTAGTGGCAGTTACGTTTTTTTTCATAATTGTAGCATATAATACTAATTTCGTAATTACTAATATTCTTGCAAATATTCTTTGGCAATGTTCATCTTTATTTTCAACTTTTTCTTTGCAAAAATCAAGAATATAACCCATAGATAGAGAAGCATAAGCAGTGAAGTAACTGCGATATTTCAACAACGTTTTTGCGCATTTTTCGTGAAGAATAATTAATAATAGGATTCGGAGAAGTACCTGGTAAACTTTGCGTACTGATTTTTAGATTAAAAGAATATTTTATTTATTCAGTCAATTACTTACATTAGTTGGGGCTAGTGAAAATAATCATTAGAACCTCATATTTTGATGGTGAATGCATTTATATTAGAATTTATTGTTTTAAAAATGTATTAAATTATGAAATATATTTTGTAACAAAATTCAATACACTATATGGCAATCAACGAACAATCAATTATACATATCAAAGTTTCGGAGAACACTATCCCTACTAGATTAAGATAAGGTAACAGACAATAAAGTTCGCACCTATCAAATATCGAATGAAGAAGAATGTCAATACATATTCCGTAATACGATCAGGTTGATTTCTTAAAAAAAAATATCGTATTTGAATCGCACCCATCGCATCGAAGTCAAAACAAGAGCAATGTTCAACGCGCTATCACAATGATGGTATTTGTAAACAGCAAAACGGTTATCATGCAATGTTTCAATGGATTACCTTCCATCAACATTTTATATTCGGTGCGCTTCATGTTTTCACATCGAACTCATTAGGAAGGTAAACTAGTGGGGCACATGGCATCGTTCCTTAAGGCAAATTACTGGAACTTCCCGTACCAAAAATTATTATTTTTTAAAATATTAACATTTTTGAAAAAAATTTACTCTGAAAAAATTAGATTTTAAGAAACTATAAATTTTTAACAAAAACTTACTTTTTTTTGGAAAAAAAACTTTGAGGAAAAATTTATTTTGAAATATTTTGGAAATTCTGAACTTTTTTTAAAGTAATCGTACGCTTTAACAGCATAGAGACGAATTATCGAAGCGCGTCAGCGCCGCGTCGCCGTCTAATGGATAAACATTGGTACGGAACCCATAGGAATATAAACAAAAATTATACTTATTTTTAAAATCTCTATAAAATATCTGATAATTTGATGTGCATATGTCTAATGATCATTTTTGACCGCCAGATGACTTTTTTTTACTTATTTTACTAGATCTCCAAAACCGCTAGACCTGCCTTTATGAAAATTTGATCAGTTCTTCATCTTGTTAATACAAGTAAAATGTTTTCAGAATTATTCAAATCGGACGCTCCGTTCTCTTAAAAACGCAGTTACCGTTTTTGGCACTTTTTGCCCCATATCTTCGGAACGGCTATACCTGTCTATGCCAACAACTAATCAGCACGTCTCCTTATCAATAGGAATCGAATGTTTTTTAAATTATTCAAATCGCTTCATCCGTGTTCCCGAAATCGTCTACGAAAATTTGTATCCGCACACACATACATACACGCACATACATACATACACGCACACACACACACATACATCCATTTTTTCTAAGGTATGCCAAAATGTTCAGAAGGTTTTGAAACGTAAAGATATATAAAAAAAATTATTTTCGATTTTTTTGCGATTACTATAACTTGCCCTACGGGAAGTTAAAAAATTACCACTGAGGTTAACAAAATTACTGACCAGGAAAGCGATGTGATTTTTTAAATATATAAATCACAATACAAATAAAATTGGACAAACTGTTTGAAGTGTAAGAAAATTAGCGACTGTCTAAAAAAAATTTTTTTACAACTTTTTTGATATTTGTCGAATTGAGAAAAAAACGAAATCGGAATTTGAAGATGAGCGTGGTTGACTATAAAGAAGACTCTGTAAAAACAAGTAAAACGGTTCAGTAGAAGTTGAGAAATCGTGGGTATCGTATCTTAAAGACAGTGTCGAGAAAAACGCATGAAGTTTCGCTGAGGGAGGAAACAGAAAGGATAATCGTACCTAAACATGTATATCTCCGAAAACAATTTAAATTTTGAAACATCCTCTTGCAAGCATATTCGTAAACGGATAAACTTTGAGAATATCCAAAAAGAACAAAATCATTTTTTTAATTCAAGACTAGAATATCACCTTAACCTTTCCCGTGCTTTGACAAGTCTGGCTCATGATGAAGATTTTGTCCCAAAAATGAATATGGCGATCTAGGCCCGTGAATAGATAGCCGGCTCAAACATAAACAAAGCCGGAATCGTAAGTGGTTATATTATTTGGTAGTAATAAGCTCAATTTGGAGTCGAAATTTACAAATTGTACACAAAATTCAAAATATATACTAGACATGTATATATTTTAATCTCAAGCATCAGCTTAGGAAGCGTTAACACTTAACACTTGGGCCCAAGTTCCGTGAGCTAAATGGCACGGGAAGGGTTTAAATAACAGAAAACATTTGAATGTTTTTATTAAATTAATATCAGCGAAATAAATATTGGAAGTATATGATTTATCAGTATTCAAATTTATTTAATGCATTATTCTAACCTCCTTCCTGCAGCTCTGGCAACTCTTCTTCAACCAATTTGAAATCAGTCAACTTGGGTTCGCCTTCAAACCGTTTCGCGTAAATGAATTTCTTAGCTTTAACCATGTCGGTAGAAAACGATTTCCGCGATACACTTAAAAATGAACGCATAAACATTGAATCTAACCGGTAAAATTGCACGAATGCGCTAATTTACTAATTATTTTTATTGAACGTTGACACCAACGTGTGAACAGTTTGACAGACGACGAACTCACTGATCACACTGATAAATTCGCTTCGAACATCGTGCCTGCAAACGCATCGTGAGTCGTCGGAAATAGTGCAGGGTTGGCATAAAACGCGAAATTGCAAACAGGTACTTATGAAAAAGTTTTAAATTGTTTTAATCGATTTTTGCCTGCTTCAAATAGTGAATCCAAAAAATACTAGTGGTGCATGGCATCGTGTCTCAAGGCAAATTGCTGGAACTTCCCGTACAAAAAATTAAATTTTTTGAGAAAGCTTTACAATTTTTTGAAAATTTTGAAAATAATGACTTTTTTGAAAAAAAAATTACATTCTGATTTTTTTTGAAAATTAATTTTCAAAACAGGCACGCTGCACGATTGGTTTGAAAAAAAGATCATAATTTTAGAGAAGAAATATCGAAGCGCGTAAGCGCCGCGTCCTAGTCTAACGGAAAAACATTGGTATGGAATACATAGAAATGTAAACAAAACTCATACTTATTGTTAAAATCTTTATAAAATATCTGATAATTTGATGTGTATATGTCCAATGATCATCTTTTTCACGATGCGCATCGTTCTTTCACTCGATCTCATGCACCACTAGTTTACTTTTTTTATTGGTTTTCCGATACCGCTTCAACTGGCTTTTCAAAAATTTTATCAAATCTTTACTTTGTCCAAACAACTAAAATGTTTTTTGAATCATTTAAATTCCGTTCTCTCAAAATCTAATTGCCATTTTTTGCACTGCGAATGGACCTGCCTTTGCCAAAAACTAATCAGCACATCTCCCAATCAATACGAATCGGATGTTTTTTTATAATTCAAATCGGTTGATCCGTGTTCCCGAAATCGTCCACTAAAATTTGTAATGTAAAATAAAAATGATCATTAGAGATACGTAAATCAATTTATCAGATATTTTATAGAGATTTTAATAATAAGTACAATTTTGGTTTGCATTTCTATGGGTATCATTCCAATGTTTATCCGTTAGACTACAACGCGGCGCTTATGCGCTTCCATATTTAGTTTCTAAAACAAATGGTAATAAAATCATTAAATAAAAAAATAAATAAATAAATTTTGAAATCAAAATTTGTGTTATACTCTGTCATCATAGTTACACTTACACTGTACATTACTATAATTTAAAATTAGTTACATTTTGGCCAATTTTTTCAATGTAAGTTATGTTACAATATTAGCAATGAATCTAAAAAGCCAGATTTCTAAGTAGTTCTGAACTAAATATTGACTTAAACTTCCCATATTGTAAGTTATAGTAATGAGTCGAAAATCGAAAATGAAAATTTTTGCATATATTCACGTTTCAAAAGTATCTGAACATTTTGGCATGCCTATAAAAATGGATGTGTGTCTGTGTGTTTTTTGCATGTCCGCATTTTTTCGGGCGCACGAATCAACCGATTTGAATGGTTCAAAAAACATTCGATTGCAATTGATGGGGAGATGAGCTGGTTAGTTTTTGGCAAAGGCCTAACGGTTGGCCTGTCTGTGTTTGCTGAATTTAGTTTTACAATTTCTGTAATACGGATGATTAGAAAATAAACAAACTAAACCAATAATATATGTAGTGACGGGTAAATAAAAAAATAGTGGGTTGAATTATAAACAATGAAATTATAAATGAGTGGAATAGATATAATGTATAATAAAATTTATAAATAAATGGATTATGTAACGAAATGTTAAAATGAAAATTAGGTACTTTAATTTTTAGTCTTTACTATATATATATTATATAAATATATATATATATATATATATATATATAATATATATATATATATTCAGGAGAATTCATTTTAATAAAGCCTTTATTCGTCTGATGAATAGTTGGTAGATAAACTAAAACAGATAACTGCTAGAACAGCTTCCTGCAGAAGTTTCTCGTTTTGCCATTCAGTATACATTTAATATCACTTGGTTATAATTGTTTAACCTATAATATGATAAATATGCAAAATCGTTTAATTTGTGTTTTTTTATTTATGTCAATTTTGAATATATCAGTCGCAGAATTCAATTTCACTTTTAATTGTAAGTAAAATTCATTTATTATAGTGAAGGCAACTTATAAAATTTATTTATTGGTTTTTGAAGTATTTCAGGATTTGTGATTTTTTATTTCATATCAAATTTATTTTTTACCAATAGAACATATATTCAAGCTTATAAATTGGCAACAAAATAATTCGATAAAATATATACCTACTTGATTGTGCTAAATACTAATATAATGTATTCTGTGGAATACGTTAGCTTGTAAGTTTCCTGTTCGATTACATTTTTGCTCGCTAAACAAATAATATCTATATAAATAAATTATTACCTTTAAGTGCCTTCAAAGTTACGTGTCATTATTTGTTTTTAAATATATTCTTATTAATAAAACTTCACTCTAAGTTCTTAATAACGTATTTAAAAATGATATGAGCAGCAATACTTTTTCGGATTTCAGTATTATAATGAATAAATGTTAATTAAAACCCGTATAAAATTTAAGACTACAATCGTATTGCAAAATTATGTAAGTGATAATATCAAAATTATACCTCATTAACATAATAAATTTGAATTAACTTGAAAGGGTTTTATCTCACCTCATCTTAATAACTTTTAAAAATCATCATCTATCGACCTCTATGGTAATCTATTTATATTCAAAATGATTGAAAATTGCATGGAAATTATTGTTTTTTATCAAGTATGTTTTATGAAATAGTTAATTTGAATTATTTAATATGATTTAAGATGCTGCCAAATGTAAGTTTTTTGACACATTGGACGGATATGCTTATAAAACATTCTTTCAACTGGAAGATCTTCAACATAGCCGATCGCCACTGTCTGTTATTAATTCTTCGAATTTAACATCAACCTATCATCCACCGGATGCAAATAATGTTTACGTCCATATGCATATTGGAGTTTTAGCAAAGGCCGATGCACATATTCTGTTCACCGAACATCCAAATGCTAATGCAGTGAACCCGGTATATGAAATAGGTATCTTTTTCTATATTCACTTATCGTAGGGAAAGTTGTAGTAATCGTCCAAAAATCGAAAATGAAAATTTTTATATATGTTTCAACCGTATCTGAACATTTTTGGCTGAACTGATTGGTTTGTGTTTGGGTATGTATGTATCATACATACATACCCACGAAAAATTGAATCCGAACATACATAATGTATGTTGTTAGTAGTCGATGTTTTCGGCAGCACCGCTTAACTGATTTAAATTATTCAAAAAGCATTCGATTCCTATTGATAAGGAAATATACAGATTAGTTTTTTGGCAAAAGTTGGTCAAGTTGGTCAGTTTAGGTAATACCGTGCAAAGAGTGCAGAAAATGGCAATTAACTTTGTGAAAAAACGAAACATCCGATTTGAATGATTCGGAAAACATATCACTTTTATTGACGTAATGAAAAATTGATTAAATTTTTACAAAGGCAGGTTAAGCGGTTTCGGAGATCCGGAAATTTTAAAAAAAAAAAAAAAAAAACATTTGGCGGTCGAAAATCAGATATTTTTGACAGTTTGGATCAACCGACATGAATGGGTATCAATAACTTTCAAGAATTTTCAAAATAATAGTTTTTACAAAATTGCCAAGTTTTTAAAAAATTCAAAAAATATTATTTTCGAAAAAGCAAAAAATTAATTTTTTATTTCTGAGCTTTTAGAAACTTTAAATTATGGTATAGAAAGTTCCTGCAATTTGCCTTCAGACACGATGCCTGAAGGCATAAGTTTTATTTTATCATCGTTTTTGTATATTTTATTATATCACAACACGAATTTATGAGCATCTCAAAAATAGTGCTGTTTTGAAATATTTCTCATTTACCCAATACACACAAAATAAACAGCAAAAATATTCAAACAGGCATCACCACTCTTCAAATTTTGATCTTTTTTTGTATTAAAATATTAAAATTAGTGTCATTTATTGCAGTATTGGGTGCTGGTGGCAACTCGTACTCTGAAATAAGAAGAGCTCTTCGAAAAAATGGAATCAAATCAGTTCGTACCACAAATCTTCTCTCTGCTATACGATACACCGTGTTTTGGGTCAAAATTAGCTCAGGTATATTAAGTTAGCGCAATTGATAATGTTAATATTATCATTAATTTGATTTATTTCGAATTATTTATAAAAGTATTAAAATCAAATATATTTTTATATTTTAGATGGTTCAATTGAAGTTGGAAGAGAAGGGGAAGATCTACCTTTTATGGCAACAAAGGATCCCAATCCGTTAAATATAAAATATTTTAGTTTGAGTTCATGGGGTTCTTCGAAAGCATCGTGGTTGTACGATTGCCCAGATCCTTATGGACTAGCTAGTGATACAAGTTAATAATCAATATTATTTCAATTACTTTTAATTTTAATAAACGTTTCTTGAACGTCGCACACAAAAGCTTTTACATTTTTTACATTGCAACGTTTTTGATGATTTTTGAATACTTTAAATGGCATCATTGTTTTGCAGAAGTTTTAAATAATAGTGTCACCGCCATCTTTCTTAAAATTTGAAAGCTCACTGTTTGGATGTTTTTATGTATTCGCTGTTAATTTTTTTCTATTTTGTCAAGATTCCATGCAAGTCCGTCCAATTCGAGAGCAACTGTCTGCCAACCTATTGAAAAATTATGACACTAATATGATTCCTGTTGTATCAGATGAACGGAAACAAATCAATGCCCATCATGTAATCTCCCGAGTTTCCTAAACGCTCAAAAAGCTGTTTTAGATGTTAGAGGTAAAATAGAAATGGTTCGTATTTAGCATGCAATTTACATAAATTAAAATACAGTTTAAATATAATGCTTTTATTATCTATTTATATTAGTCTTGGATAGATAATAGGCTATTATGGAATCCTGATGATTACAACAATTTGACTGTTATCAAATTTAATGCTCGTGACATTTGGCAACCTCCATTATATTTATTAAAGTAAGTTATTACATTATTAACAATTATCGGTATATTATTCCATTGTTATCGATGTATATAAATTATAGAATAAAGGAATTACAGAATTTTTGAGAAACACTACAAAAGTATATATTAACACCATATAAAAATATTATACGTTTATCTTAATTTATAATATATTTTTTGTAATTATCTCAGAATATTTAGTATATAATCTTATATTTTAATAATATAATTCAATTCCTTCGAAATAAATTATTTAAGAACTAATCGAAAATTGGCATGTCTAATAGAAAAATTAAATAAAACATTAACATATTTTAGTATTTATTATTATTTTTTTTCGATTTGATTAAAAATCCAAAGTGAGTTGTCTATGCAATTTCTCCTTTTATCATCTCAACTGAACAATATAAAATATATATACCACAAACACCAATTTTACTTCCAGTGCTGCTAGAAGTTCTGGATCTGATATATTAGAAAATTCTCTGCTTGAAGCTACTTACAAGGGAGTTGTGTCGTGGAATGTTCCGGTGCATTACCAATCCTGGTGTAATCTTGGAGAAGGCATTACCAGTTGGCCTAATGATAAGCACATCTGTGAAATCAAATTAGCCGCTTGGTCCTCTCATCATGAATCACCAGTATACTTTGGGTTCAGTTTTGAATTGGTAAATATCGAATTTACAAACAGTTGAAAATAACTCACTTAGCCACTACTGTATGATGACTATAAAGATCTGTCGCACTAAAATGTTCTTGAATTAATTTTAAGATTCATCAAAAAGATCTGCTTTTGAACAGATCAATTCAAGGAAAACAAAGAAACAGAATAAATGTAATTTTTTACGAATATTTTTTATAGACTAAAGACCACTCTACAACCGACTGGTTAGTGACTTCGGCATTCGCTAGAAATGCTATGTACAATGTCACGGATATTACAACTAGAGCTACAATAATTAATTTAGAATTGCGTAGAAAGACAAATGTATTCAATATATTATTTCGTGCACCATTTATTGGTAGGTATATGAATTTTTAAGTAGATTTTTCAACCAATTTTCCTGGTATCTTTATTTTTACCAGATATAAATTTATGGTTTTATCCTGTTTGTTATATCATTTGATTTGCATTTATTAATTTTAGCATCTTTAATATTGAATATGTTATCGCTCTGGATGAAAGATGGTCTCAGAACTTCTGTTGTGTGCTTAGGAGCACTAATTTTGACTCCACCTTTTGCAATGATGGTTCATCTGGCACCAGCACACCATACACATGTTCCAATTTTAGGTAATTTGTACAATTGCGGCTAATATCTAATTCCGCACAAAATGCTTGTGATCTACGAAGATTTTTTATCAATAATGATATCTTAATAGTGTATCGAAAATTTCAGTTAACTTATATGTCCTGGGATATTTTATATCATGGATAATGTTAATGATGGCTGTATTGGGATCCTGGTTTAGAAAGGCTCCTCCAGTGCATGCTCCACCAACTTGTTTAGTTAATTTTTTGAATTATAAAATAATTAAATGGTTAATGTGTTTGTCTTCTATTCAGGTAACAAAATATAATGTTAAATTTGAATATGGGTTTAACCTTTTTTTATAATTGCATACATTGCAGGGAGATTTATATGAAAATTTAATGAGCGTGTCCAAGTCTGAGAGTTCATGGGTTACTGTTGGAAATGCGATGGACCGAGCAGTTTTTTTTACAATAAGTATTGCTTTAGCAACAAGCTTTTTACTATTATAAAGTAAATTTAGCATATTATTATAAATAAATATCTTGCTATTAAAATATCATAAAGAGAATATAAAGATGTTATAATAGAGAATAGTAATGAAACATTATGAAAAACCTGAAATCTGAGAATGTAATTTATTTATTCATTCAATTTTTATTAATGATCGGCAAACAAAAAGTTTGTGGATGCTTAGAAGATATATGATGTCCATAGACTTTATACTACTTCTACTATATTTGTAGTATAAAGATGATGCCACTGAACTAATGCGTATTTATTATAAAAACAAAAAAAATCAATATTAAATAACAAGAATTTGACAACTAGTGTATTATGAATAAAATTTTGGCATTAAATTATGCATTTAGAAAAACATAAAAAAATAATTTCAATAAAATTGAATGGCATAAAAATTCCTTAAAGATTTACTATTAACTTTTGTTAAAAATCCTCACCTCACCACAATTTATGAATTTATATTCATCATCAATGCATTATATATATTGACTTAATAAGGTTAAATTTATAGTTAATAATGTAATAAAATTCAAATTTTATCTGCAACACCGCCGCTAGTGACTGAATAAAAAAATCACACTAAAAATCGTAAATAGTGGTGAAAATTCTTTAAAACTACTTACAATTAGTATTTGATCTTGTGTTGCGTCTATTTATTTTAATTTTTTCAGAAATCTGTGATGATTTTTTTAGCTTCTATGTCGATCATTTTAAAATTTAATACCTCTAAAACTATCGGAATTTATTTTACTCTGTTGCCAAAAAATCCAATTATTTTAAAAACTATCATTCTCAACAGTTGCAAAATAATTATTTAAATTCATAAATTCGATTTTCGAACTATTTTTAAAAATATTTTATTTTACTGAATGAGATCAATAATTGCTATTTTTATATTTCTTAATCGTTTTAAGCATAAAGGGAAGAAAACATATTCATTTTCGTTTGAGTATAATAAGAAATAAAAATGTTTTATGGTTTTTGAGATATTTTTATGATTTTAAAGCATTGCGATATACCTTTTAATGCTCAAGGAATAATTTCTGAAGAAATTGGGAAAGAAAATGTAAATTACATAAGAGAGAGATGAAGATATTATAAAAACCGCAAATATCTACCGAACAATTAACAATATGTTGTACACTCTATGAATTTTTCTTGTCTGCAAAAGCATTATTTTTTCAAATTTAACATTTAACTCAATAATGATTTTTAATTCAATCGTGGTTTAAATCGCTCCCGACTATTTAAATCGTTTAAATGGCGCGGCATTCTTTGTCGGCATCAGTTTTTGATCACTTTTGGTTGGTGACGCGGGCCGCTTACATTTTGTTTGATGAACTTCATATCAGTCGTGTTCACTTCAGAAAATCAGATTTATAATAAAAGTTAGTGTGATTGATACATAATTATGTATGTAAACGTTAAAATTAGGATATCTAGTTACCATTCACCTAAAACTTAATATAAGAAAAATTTCGTGTTAGTTGAAGTGTTTTATTTGTGTATTTAGGTTAAATAATTATTCCGTACAAAAATGGCAGATAGGAAAATTAAGGTTTGTTATGAGTGAGTTCAATGAATTTTAAATTCAAAACAATTGAATAAAAATTATTTTATACAGAAAATTAATGAGAAAAAGCTTGAAGCTTTTTCTATAGGAACCATGGGCAAAAGAGTCTTGTCAAAAAAAGAATTGGAAGAACAACGTAAAAAGGAAGAAGATGAAGCTGCGGCCCATGTAAGTTACTAGTGTCAGTTAAATTATTTCACCAGTGTATTATCACTTTAGGCTATAATGATTTTCTTTAAGAATATTTTTGAGAATCTAAATACCACATGTAATAAGAAGTTCTAGAACAAAAAGCTTTAGGTATTACAAAATCAAATTACACATCAATCATAATTAGTATATTCTACTATACTAGGTTTTAGGTTTTTGCTCAGTTATTTGTGCTTTTATCTACTTTACATACTCCACAACTTTTTCAAAATATAAAATTATTTTCTTCTTGAAATTGAAAACCAATTCTTTACTATCGGGTGAGGTCAATACTTATTAAGTATTGTAAAAACAACTTTTGTAAAACTAAAACTAAAAGAAAGAAATATATAAGGAATTATAGTAAATTAATTTCAATTTGCATTATTAGACCAAAACATAATTTATTGAAATATGTATGATACTGTACCTTATTATGCTCATAGCACTTCGAGCACTTTATTTAAATACTATTATATTGCATCCATATTATATAACTATAATTACATTATTTTATAAATTTTTATATCTCGTTTAATTAAAAAAAAAATGTTACAAACATCTCATGATTATTAATTTTCTACTCTTTTAACATTTAATTTCTTTTTGTTGTTTTTGTTTTCTCTTTTGTCGCTGAAACTTTGATTAATCATTTTTAATATGTATTAAGTACTGTTAATTGAAAGTACTATTTAGCTTTTACAGTACTTGAAGCATATGTTCAGTGACTTTTGTATTCCCAGGCGTTCCAAGAATTTGTGGAGACTTTCCAAGAAACTCCAAACAAGACTAATAAAGTATGGATTAAAGCGGGGACTTATGATGCTGGGGCAAGAAGTATGTGTACATTAGTGCAAAGAAAACATTATTTAAATAATGTTAAACTTTATATCATACTGGAGTATCGATAAAGTTCATAAATATGTTTACTCTTTATGTGTGAATTTTGGTATTAATATGTTTAACCTACAGAGGAAGACACTAAAGATAAAGGCAAGCTGTACAAACCTACATCTCGCATTAGTGAGATGCATGAAAAAACATCAGCCGAAAGGGCACAGGAATATGCTAGGCTCTTGTCATCAAATGATCAAAAACCCGATCGGCTTGGTAAAAAAAAGGAGAAAGACAAGAAAAAAAGCAACTTGGAAATGTTCAAAGAAGAATTAAAAATGTATGCATAGTTGATATTTAATTTTAAAATTAATTTTTGTAAAACTCGTTCTGTGCTTCAGGATCCAAGAAGGAAGAGAAGAGAGGCAAAGATATAAACAAGCCATTAAAACATTTGTACCTGTGGAACCCGATAAGGATATTTTTAAAGATGTTATGCCTGCAGATATAGGCTCATTTGATAATGGTGATCCAAACACTACAAATATATATCTTGGAAATGTTAATCCTCATGTAAGAGAAATAATTTTAATTGTATTTGATGTTCATTAAATTTTTGTATTTTTCATAAAGACTGGGGTTAAATTTATGATGATGTCTGATAACTTCTCACACTTTAGTTTTGCTTCAAACTTGAATAAGTAAATGTAAAATATTATCTGCAAAATCTAAATTTTCATTTTTTTGTGCTGTGTTAGAATTCCACAACATTGGGGACTTAATATGAATGCAGAATAGCATTATAAATTTTATATCATTATATCATTCTTAGCGTTTTAAATGTATTATGTGTTCGGTTTGGATGCAGAACTACATGCAGTTTATTTCTTTAGTTTTTAAATTAATTAAAGTGAAAAATTGCTAATAGCATATAATTTGAACATATCTAAGTAATAAATCGAATTTAAAATGCATCAATAAACACTTCAATCAATTATTTAAAAGTTTTAACAATATTTTACATTATTCAAATTTATTTGTATAAACTGTTTCTTTACATGATGTGTGATGTGCTAAACCTGTTCATACTGCTACAACTATGATTGTAATGTTTCTCTAAATGTAATTGTTATTTGAGCTAAGTTTCAATCACAATTAATAATTGTTTTTTGTAAGATATTATTTAGCTACATATTTTATATATTGTAATTTTAATTATTAATATGCTAGTTAAGAACCAATTAATAGACTGCTAGTTGTTACTGTCAATTTGCTCTAGAGCAATTTGCCTAAGTTTCAATTGAACAAGATAACCTCAAAATTTTAAAAATTTACCTACATTTATTGCAGCTAAACTTAGAATATGTTTATGATTTTTGAATGCTTTTAAATCTTTTTCTTAATTTATTTCATTAGGTTACAGAACAACAATTAATGGAAGTATTTGGTAGATATGGACCTCTTGCTAGTATTAAAATTATGTGGCCACGATCAGATGAGGAGAAGGCGAGGGGGCGAAATTGTGGATTTGTGGCATTTATGAATAGAAAAGATGGAGAAAGAGCTTTAAAAAATTTGAATGGTAATAATTTAAAGACATTCTGTATTAATTCTGGTATAGTTCATTGTTTGTTCACATTGCTGAAGTTCTATATTTTCTTGAATAAACATGTGTGAGTTGATAACAACAAAAATATGTATTTACATATATGCATAGGCAGCAAAAATTACTCATCACATTGTTATAAAATGGAATTTAATTTGTCTCACTAATCTGACTTTAGTTAGGGAATCCATATTTATTATTTATTAATGAGTCACTTTACTTATAGGTCGAGAAGTATTTCATTATGAAATGAAATTGGGTTGGGGAAAATGTGTTTCTATACCGTCTTATCCAATATATATTCCACCAGCCTTACTTGAGTTGAGTCAGCCCCCTCCACCTTCTGGATTACCATTTAATGCTCAACAAACTAGGCGTGACAAAGAACTCGTGAGTAAAACGATTTCGAGTAGCATATAAAGGGGTGTGAGCAAAATATGACTTATTAGCTTTTCAATAATAAGATTTTGTTTTCTTTTGCCAAGAATTTTGATATTGAAAAGATCAGTGTCTTAAGAAATATAATTTTATTTTATGTTTTTGTGTGCATATATATTATTTTATATATATATATATATATATATATATATATATATATATATATATATATATAGGCACTTTTTGTGCCGCCTAGTGAATATTCTAATGTTGTTTTCAATAGAAATTAATAAACCTAAATTTTTTATGTTTATCATCAGGGGTAAATAAATCTCCAATAATAATTCGAGTGTATCATATTTTCCAAATATGTTTGTTGATTAACATTATAAGCTCACATTCCTTATATGTTAAATAGTTTTTTGTTAGCTTCTTTCAAAGATTACATGAAACATATATAACTTTAATAAGATGTTGGTCTATGTTAATTTTTTTAAGTTGAGTGCAAAGGGCATCAATTTTGATGATACTTACATCACAGACTCAGATAATCGGGAAGCAGCTGACAAGGTAATGTACCTGCACAAAAATTTAATTTTTTTATATAATTTTTTTGTATAACATGTCATTGCTACGGATAAAGTTAAATGTAATTGTTTCGGAAAATGATTTCTATAAGTTTGCAAATTAAGGATTCAAAAATTATTGATCATGATGTTAAACGGTTGGTCTTTTTTTCTTTTAGTTTTTATCATGTACATTTACTAATATATTCATACCGTGGATAACCACATATTTTAAAGCGGTTTTAACATATTCTAAGTATAATTGACAATCTGAAATTTCAATGTTTGTTATCCTTGCACATCTTGTTATCCTTGAATATGAGGTCTTTAATAATTTAATTATGATGAAATGTTCTTGAATATAGTTAGCTTAAGTATGTATTTAGTATTGTGATACCTTGAAAATTTTATATTATACAGTGGTACCCCGACATACGAGTTTGTTTCGTTTCATAACTATGCTCGTATGTCGAGTCGCTCGTATCCCGAAGCAATTTTTCCCATATAAATTCATGAAATGCTATTATTTTTTTTTTGCCACTGCGGTTTTATTAAGTTAGTTTGAATATTCAAAATAAATTCACTGTGTATTAATTTAATTATTGTGTTTTCTGTGTATTCATGATATAGGGGAAATTAGTTAGGCATGTTTCGTTGAATAACTCCAATGCTCAGGTGATTTTTACCCGCAAGCGTTTAGAGTTCAGAAAGCTGCTTATAAATTATTGTAAGAACCTTAGCTGGCTTTATACTCTACTGTTTAAACACAGTAAATATCTATAATGTGTTAGGCTCGTACATCCTCATACTTCTCATATTTTACAATTTAATTCAAGAGACATAGCTCTTTTCTATAGACCCATGGTTATAAAAGTAAATAATATTTTGAAAATTCACAAAAACCGCGAACTCAACATATATGACTATGCTATCACTATTAATGTATAGTTAAAATTTGAAACGTTAAAATAATACCACGCGAATATAATATATATTCGCGTGGTTAAATCTTTACTACACAAATAATATTAATATTTAATTGAAATGATTAGCTATAAAATAATTAAAACAGCCAAAATATTTCTATGTTGGGAAAATCATTGTCACAGCTGACGCAGTTTGTCATATTTTCAATTTGCCATCGACACTTTTCTAGAAAGAATGTTGCTCATATATTGAAGCATCAAATTGTCTCTTTGGCGGTACGTATCTCGAAACACTCATATGTCGGGTCGCTCGTAAATCGGAGTACCATTGTATTTGATAATAATGATCAAGTCTTCTGTCGGAAATATTTTTCACTTGTAATATGTTTTCAATATTATATTGGTTCACAGATAGTTCAGATATATTACAATTGTTACAATTTACAACAAAATTGTTCTAATTTTTTAACAAACAAATCTTCAACTATTATATTTTACATAAATTCTGTGAGTGCTCGTTTCTTTTATCAAATTCTGTAGGATTATTTTTCTCAAAATTGCTAGCTCTTAAAATTGGTTTGCTCATTGGTGTAAGTATTCAGTATGTGCTGAATTATTATTCATCAGTGAAGCTTGAAGAATTCGATTGATGAGAAGTTTCAGGGTTAAAAATTTACCATAATGCATTTGTCTAACAATGAACTGGATTGCCAATCTGTTTTAGTTCCTTAAGCAACATTTTTTATATTAATTTTTTTAATATATCTATGTAATAATTATTCTGTTTTAATCATTGATCTCAAATATTTCTAATAATTGTCTATGTGGATCATTCTATTATGATATGGTTGGTGCTTCTCTGTTCCACATCAACTTCAACGCTTCCCACAGATTTTATACAAGGCTGTTGTCAAAGTCGTTATACCCACGGACAGGTAAAATTTTATAAAAACAACACATGTAATTAAGTAGAAAACAATTTTTTATAAACCTGCTTGACTTGTATATAAATTATATTAATTCCTACATTTAAATAATGCCTATTGGTTAAACAACAATTTAATTCAATTATTATATAAAAATGTTCGTATCGACTGGCACGAAAAATGTAAGTATTAAAAGTATAAATAATATTTACTTCTATAACCAAAGCAAAAAATAATTCTAATCTATCTATTCCTAAACTTGAGAGTTTGTTTGATTTTTCTAAATTATTTGGTTTTAAAATTATGGTCGCGCTCATTATAAGTTGTATTATAGACATCTATTATTATTGATTCATCGTATGGTGGAATTTGTAATTCGGGAGGGACCTATGTTTGAAGCAATGATTATGAACAAGGAGATGCATAATCCAATGTTTAGGTATGATTTTTGTATAGTCAATTTCAATTTCTGTGTTATGCAACAAACTGATACTTGTTTAATTATTTATAGGTTTTTATTCGAGAATCAAAGTCCAGCACATGTGTACTACAGGTGGAAGTTATTTTCACTTCTTCAAGGTGAAGCACAAAAGGAATGGAGTACACAGGAATTTAGAATGTTTAAAGGTGATTATTACTTTTAGTTCTTATATACCTATAGACGTAATCACACTTAAATAAAATGTTATTTTTGAAATAAACAGTTGGATATATTATATATATAACTGAACGTCTCTTATTGATTACGTGATTATGTATATGTATCGGTAAGTTCACAAGTAGCTTACGAGGTGTGGCAATGTGGCAAACAAAAAAAAGTCACTGGGTGACATATCGGGCAAATAAGGCGGTTGTTGCAACACGGCGATCCCTTTAGAGGCCAAATGCAGGACGGTGTGGCACGGCGCCTCGTCGTGATGAAGGATCCAGTTACGGGCGATGTCTGAGCGCACCCTGTTGACTCGTTTTCGCAATCTTTCGAGTACTTGGCGATAGTAGACTTGATTTACGGTTTGCCGCGATTGAAAAATTCTTTGTGAACGATTTCACGGGTATTAAAACAGACAATAATCACCGTTTTCACGCCCCTCCATATTGAACTCCTCTCATGTTCTCAAAATACCTGGGCACCACTAAGAGCACTATCATTCTGCATATTTACAATTTTACCGCACGTTTCCGAAGCTGTTTCGTCCAATTTTACCCAAAATTTTATCGCGCTTTATTTCGATTTTTCCATTTTCGTGACGAGCACCAGGTACTCAACAAGGCAGAGGAGGCAAACTAAACAAGCGAAAGATATGGCAAATATATCAATAAAGAGGGGAAGGATGCCGAAAGAAGGGAAAGACAATTTTAAGGTCGTAGAGTCACCACAATCCCGGCAATATATTCAGTCTCATTACTTAATTGCCACACCTCGTATAAGTATATTCTATGCATAACGAATTGAAAAGAAACAGAAATGAAATCAGTTTAACGTTACTTGGTTACTTCATATTAAATGTTAAGCTGTTATGCATAATTGCCAGATTTCAAATCATTTAGGTAATTTAAATAATAATTCAATTATTTAAATAATTTATTTTGTTTTATAGGTGGTTCTATTTGGAAGCCGCCTCCAATGAATATTTACACTCAAGGAATGCCAGATGAATTAGTTCGAGAAGAAGTTACAACTGAACCGTCTAGAGGATCACTCTCAACAACGTAAGGAAACAGAAGTGTGATACAATGTGCATAATGTCTTCTATTACTAAAGTAATATTTGTTTATATCTAGTCAGCGAACTCGACTTGAGGATCATTTGCGGTACTTGACTCCAGAAAGGATGAAAATTGCCAAAGCAATGGTATTTTGTTTAGAACATGCAGATGCCGCTGATGAAATTTGTGATTGTATTATGGAGTCACTATCAAATGAGACCACAACTGTTCCTAAAAAGTTGGCTCGAATATTTTTAGTATCTGACATTTTAGCAAACTGTGCAGCAAAAATAGGAAATGCAAGTTTTTTCAGAAAAGCGTAAGTTTATTTTCATGAATTTTATAAATATAAAAATTCAATACCACTTAAATTAAATAAAGAAAATGGTCAAATTTAATAGTATTATAATTATATATTTATTATATCCCAGTAAACATGCGATGTGGTCACCACGTGGTGTTCAGTGTTGTGTGATAATACCGCCACAATAGTTAAACTTGTGGCTACCGCTGCTCGTCTTTATCACATTCGGCCTGAAGCCGATATCGTCTCCCTGTGATTTGCGCGACGGAAAATAGACGCAACTCGTGTGACACACTGATTATTAACTTTATGTGTGTGGTCTTACACACAAACATACAAGTTTGAAATCTCTTTGTGATTTGTATTTGACCCAGACATACTTTGTAATTTTATTACAGCACGGACATCAATGGATGACTTACTTATAATGTTGTTAGCAACATTGTGTGTTTAATGGGATGTAATAAAATACCACCATTGATTTAATCATACACTATAAATGAAGTTTCCATGATATGTAAAAAAAATCTATATTTTTGCAGATTTGAATCAAGATTGATAAAAATCTTTACTTACATTAATTGTACTTACAAAAGTTTTGAGTCACGTTTAAAAGCTGAATCATTCAAGAGTCGAATTTCTCTGATTTTCAAAGCTTGGGAGGAATGGGCTATATTTCCTCAAGATTTTATAGAAAAATGCAACAATACTTTCCTAGGAGTAGCTATGGTAAGTATATCAAAATGAACCAAAGGATATATTATTTATTATTAATTTATCAGAATAGTATATTGAGTGATGATTATTATTTAAGTATAAATGAAAACTGTTTACTGTTTTTAATTTTGGATAAGTTTAATTTTATAATGAAACCAAAAATTATCTTTAAATAACATCGTTATTTTTTGTAATTACATTTTAAAATTGTCTTTTAATGAATATTGACATTTTGTGCATTCATTTTTATTTGCACACACATACAGACATATTAACATTTAATGAAGTTTTTATAGCATTGAATCTTTTACTGTGAATAAAAATAATCAATTCCACATTTACTTATACAGAATGAAAATACTTCACCCATTGAGGAAGATTTGGATGGTGCTCCTATGTCAGGAGGTGAAAATGATGAGGATTTAGATGGGGTTCCTTTGGATGGGGCGGCTTTGTTAAAAGGGGCACTTCTTAGAGGGCTTCCTGCTACCAATAAATCTGCGACAACTGTTGAAAGTGATGAAGGTAAGATTATTTCTGCATTATGTATTATTAGTTAAAATGGTTAATGCAAAGTGTTTTATAATCTGTTTTTATTGAATGGACATTTCAAATATTGAACATATTTTACTCATATTTCACATTCCAGAAGACATAGATGGGGTGCCAATGACTGAGGGTGTATCAAAACCAGTAAATCAAATGATGACTGCTGCATTTGTGCCATCAAGATGGGAAACAGTTGACCCTGATCAAGTGGTTGCTCAAGCTATAACTACTAGTAAATGGGACACATTAGATCATCCACAAGATTCCATTAACAAATCACCCAATTCAACTATATCAAAAAATAATGAAAGTCAGAATACAACTGAATTAGATGGTAGTGATGAAAGCAGTAGAGGCAGTAATGAACAAAGTTCTGGTGATACGCGGTAAGTGAAGCCTAAAGTGCATGTTTCAATATGTTCAGACAGTGTACTTCTATCATTATTTTTAGATCTAATATTTAATTTATGAAATGAAAGTCAATTTTTAACTTTGTATTTGATTTATATGGACTATTAAGAATTTTGCAAAATTTAAAGCTTTTATTGAAAATTTACTTATGTATTTATCTAATGATGTTTTTAAAAGATTTAATTTTAGTTGTCAATTTTTGTTTACAGAGACATGGATGAAGAGAGACGATCCAGGTTACGTTCAATAGAAGTTAAAATCATGCAATATCAAGATGAAATAGAATCAGGTCAAAGGTCTATTAAATCCGGATGGACTATGGAGCAACAAGTGGAACATTATAGACGTAAACTGTTGAAAAAGGTAATGTTTTTTTAAATAGATATTATGTGTAATTACCAGAATTGTATGTTACTTATTGTCTGTGACTTTTTTTAAGAACATTTTATGATAAGTACTATATTTATTATTTATTTGTAATGTTCAGTACTTACTAATTCAATTCTTGCTTACTTACTAATTCATCTCGCAATGTGATGTTATTGTGTGCTACATATACACCCAGTAAACACTGTGTGTTGCGAGTGTCGGCAGCAACCTGAAATCCACAAGCGTTCCTTCAGCGCTGTGACACCCATATATGATCAATGTGGATTTCAGATTGCTACCACCGCTCGGTGTTTACTAGGCATGTACAATATAACATCAAGTAGACAATTAGAAGTGACCTTTTCGTAATTTTTAGTATCAAGTAAAAAATAACAATAAATCATCATTTAAGACTTGTGAATTTGGTTGCAACTGATTCATATGTTGAATGGCTGTTGTTCTTCCTGATTTGAATGATTTTAACTTAATTTTCTTCTAAGCTGATATATTAATTTGTGTCTATATTATTTTATTGAAAGCCACTATATTTATTTTCTGAAATTAATATATCTGTTAACTAATACCATCTAAAGTTTCTTTCTTTAAAAGTTTGAGTGCCTGAACTTATTACAATATTTTAAATTTCTAGGCCGAGAGAGAAAGAGAAAAATCTCCAAGTCCGGTAATAGAAAAACGAAGGAAAAAAGATAAAAAAGAGAGGTCCCGAAGGTATGATTCTCCTTCTAATAGAGATTTGTAAGTATATTATATTTGTATACATTTACATGGTCTTTGGTGTTGGATAGCCCTTCAGTTTAGAATGTTTTATACAAACATACAAATAAAAAACAAATGTGTTTGTATAAATTGTTATTAAGCTAGTACAGATTATACATGGGTGAGCTGCGCTTTGAAATTTTCATAACTGGCAATTCTATCATACACCATTAATTTGATTATTTTACATTTTTTATGATATTTAAATTCATATAATATTATTGATAATAAGAAGAAAGAGATTTTATATTACAGCTCACAGAACTTATTCATATTACATATTATATTTTATTTACTTACATAATACTTTATTTATAGCAATAATTTTATTGGAAGAAAAAACAAAGATATTTTAAAAAATAATTACTAAATGTATTATAATTGAGGCAAATTCAAAACTTTCTAAACAAACTATTCCAGATCTCGCCCAAGATCAAAATCTCCACATTCTAGAACAAGGTCACCAAGTTCTCGTAAACGAAAACAATCCACTTCTCCAGAGCACTCACCTGCGCACAGTCGAAAACATTACAGGAGTAGCTTATCACCAAATGATCGGAAATATGTAGATAGTCCTTCCCCATCTAGAGTGAAATCTTCAAACAACATATCACCAGTTCGGTCGAAATATGGTGGTCGTGTTCAAACGCCCTCACCTCCAAAATCTTCAAAATATGAAAGTCCGTATTCTAGACATAGAAGTCCAACTCCAGTAAGGTCTAGCAGGTACCTACAGAGCCCTAGCCCACCAAGGAATAAACACTCTAGTCCACAAAGGTTAGTACTGTTGATATTGAGCCTCCGTTCAAGAACATTTTTTTGTTTAATACTTGCCCACAAGATGAGATATATTAAGTTGGAATTAGTCTTTGTCCTCGTATTAAAGATTACAGTATTATTAATGCCTTTTATTTTAAAGTATTTATTTTTTTATTATTATTTAACATTAGGCTTGTGATTCTTAAAATATGATTTAAATTTTTATAGTTTTTTTTTGTGAAGTGCATATGTGAGAATTTATATTGTTTCACATATTTTACATTTAACAATTTTTAAATTTAGTATTGAACTCAGCAAACTTGACAAAATTAAAATACAGTGATTATTAATTTTGTTTGAGATATTTTGGCACTAAATATGTTTTATCAACAGAATATAAACAGAAACATCATTATACCTATCAAAAATTATATCATCCCAACCAGGGAATTCACAAAACAAATTAAAGATAAAACATAATAAATGGCAAATTAAAATTAAATATATAATGATAAATGTATGAATTAATCTGATTTATTAAAGATTAAAAAAAAATTATATGTTTATAACAATATTTTATAGTACAAACTGTGGTCAAGTAATACTACTCTTGGTGATAGAAAAAAAAGGATCATACCAGATAAACCAATTAATTTTAAAATGGTTAATAATGATTTAAATATCTTAAATTAAAGATGAAGAATTTCGTTTTTTTTCTAGGTCAAAATATAGAATGAAATCGCCTTCACCAAAATATAGACATAGTAGGCATTCTCCTTCACCAGTGCGATCAAGCAAACACAGTCACAGAGATCGAGAGGACGTATCTCGGAAACATAAGCATAAATATAAATATTAGGTTTTAGTAATAAATTGTACATTTTTTTATCCATTTAAGTTTCATGATTGTAAAATATTTTAAGTTAAATATAGGTTATAGTATGATATTTAATTTGTGTACAAATGCAAATTTATACAAGATTCAATTATGACATGTAACCACAATGTTTAATTTAGTGGGATCAATATTAAAAGTTATTATATAAATTTCGAATGTATAAATGGTTGCATAATTATTCTTGGTTAGTTCAAATACATTGGTTTTGCTTGTATGCTTGATACCTTGCTGTACCTGCATTATAATCACATACATCAACTTATGATTACAGTAATTCACCTAACATTTGTTATAAATTTTTTTTATTAAACATTATAAATACATACACTTCAAAAACATAGTAATAACTTCTAAATCTATAAAAGCAAATTTAACATTTTCAGTTCAATTTACTTTTTTGAAGGCTTAGCTGGTTTTGGTGCTGCAACTTTCTTAGGATCCTTCTTCCTTGGTGGAGGAACAGGCATAGAAGGTTGTGCTCCATCTCCTGCTTCTTTTTTATCGCCTTGTCCTTTTGCTGGAGGTCCTTTTTTCTTTGCCTGGCCAGCAGCTCCAGCAGGCTTTTGTGACGCAGTAGCTTCTTTGATGTCCTTAGCAGGCTCTGTTTTGTTAGCGTTCTTATCATCCGTAATTGGTTGTTTAACCTCATCTTTTTGAGTTACGTTGGCGGCAGCTAGTGTAGAGTCGATTTCCTTGACTGGTTCTGCCACAGTATCTGATGGTGGTTGTGGCTGTGTGGACGAGGGTATTTCACAAACAGCTTCTGGTTTAGTATCAGGTTTTGAAGCCTCTTTCTCTACTTTCGTATCAACAACCTTTTCTTCAGTCTTCGGTTGGTCCAAATTCGCTTTTTCACAAACTTTACTGGGTTGTTCTTCATTTTTTGGTTGTTCGATAACTGATTTTGGACAAGATTCTGGTTTAATATCAGTCGATTTATCTTGGGCTTTATCTACCGGTGGTGCGAAACAGGCGTCTGGTTTTACATCTGTAGGTTTTGCTCCTACATGTGCTTGCTCTGTGGTAAGTTTGGTGCAAGCTTCAGGCGTTGCACAACCTTCCGTTTTTTTACACACTTCTGCTTTCGTGCTTGCTTGTGTATTACTTGACTTAGATTCAGTGCTAATTTCTGGTTTCGCCGATTCTGCGCAAGACTCGGCTTTTACAGATTCATCTTTTTTATCACTAATTTCAGATTTAGGACATGTTTCTGATTTGACACAAGCGTCAGCAGATTTTTCTTGATTTGCAGTGTCTTTAGTAGATGGATGTGACGCAGCTGAACCTTCTTGTTTTGCAGGTGTTGTGGTGGGTTCTACACAAGCATCTGATTTTGCAAGTTTAACTTCCGGTTCTAATACAACACCTGTCATTTTTTCGGTATTTTGTTTACTTTCTATAGGTTTTGTTGTTGCTTCTGGCGTAATCTCGGTCGGTTTAGAAACATTTTCCACAACAGAGACTTGAGGTGGTTTTGGAACAGAAGCTTTGGAGTTTTCTGATATTACTTCTGTTGTTTTACCAGGAGCAATAGTTTTATCAACGCTCTTTTCCTCATGAATTGTTTCTTGAATTTTTTTTGGTTCATCAGAAGCGTCTAATGTGCCTTGAATGGTTTGGGTGTTTATTTCACTTTTTGGTTCCGTTTCTGATTTTTTATGAAGAGCTTGATCTATTTCCTGCTTCTCTGGCTGGGTTGAAATAGTTTCTACATTTGGTAATTGTTTCTTATTGTCGTCGCCGCTACTTGTAACTGGAGGAGTGTCCAGAATATCCGCCTCAATCTTCAAGTTCTGTGTAGCGGCTGACAAAGCACATGGAACTTGAGTAGCTTCAGTAATATTTTTGCATACGGTACCAGCATTTTCTGAAGTGGCATCAGTTTTTGATTTTTTCTCTGTGGCGGCTTCGGGTGTCGCTGGTGGAGTGGCCTCGATGACACCTGGTGTTTTAGGAACCTCTTGAGGTGGTGCATCTGAATGAAGTGAGAAAGGTTACTGGTACAATTGAAAGTTCTCATCACTAACATAAGAACAACGTTTTTGGCAACTGAGCTTTATTTTATTATTCTTAGTTTATATGCACTTGGAAATACGAATTTGAGCTATTTAAAGTGGAAATAAAGTATTCCAAGTTTTACCGGATACCAAATTAAAAATAAATTATTATTGTTGAGAAATTCACGTGTGTTATTAAATTGAACTTATTAGTCGGTCAATTTTGTAGACTGAAAAGTGTTGGAAGAGAGTATCAACATCACGCCTCTTTTCATGCTTGTGTACTTGTTCATGGAATTTTATAAATAAGTTTGAATGGGTCGAACATTTTAATTCATGTTAGCTTTTGTTTGTTTTTGTGTTTTTGGTTTGGGTTTAATTGATGTAAGCCAAATTTCAAGGATCATAAAGACCTAAACTCTCTAAAAATATATTTTACCAGGTTTGGCTTCCGCCGTTACAACTTCTGTTGGTTGAGTCGATGGCTTGTTGGAATCGGCTGGAGCGACATCAGCTTGAACACTTGGTTTTGCTGGTTCGCTCGCTGCTGATAAAGGAGCATTATAAATTTCAGCGACTATTATTAAGATAACAAAAATAGGTGTTATGCTATTGAGTTAATCATACTGTATCCATTGTTTGGAGTGGATGTAAAGTATTCCAAGCATTATCGAATACCAAAATAAAAATAAATTATTATTGTTAATAAATTACACGTATTATTAAAATGATGTTAATGCTCGTCAATTTTGTACACTGAAAATTGTTGGAAGGGAGTGACAGCCCCACGCCTCTTTTCATGCTACTTGTTCATGGAATTTTGTAAATGAATAAGTTTGAATGAGGCGAATATTTTAATTTATGTTAGTTTTGTTTTTGAATTGCCGGTTTGGATTTAATAGATCTACGCCTAATTTCAAAGATAAAGATTTAAACTAATCTAAACGCTCAGAATATTATATTTTACCAGGTTTAGCTTCCGCGGCTACAAGTTCTGTCGGTTGAGTCGATGGCTTGTTGGAATCGACTGGAGCGACATCAGCTTGAACATTTGGTTTTGCTGGTTCGCTCGCTGCTAATAAAGGGGCATTGTAAATTTCAGCGACTGTTAAATTAGGACAAATGGCAACCGTCGAGATTGTACCAGGACCCAACTCGAGAGTTTTCTCTGTTTCAGCCTTACCCTTCTTGACCAACACGGCTGGCCCGATTTCTGGAGTCTTTTCCACAAGCACTGCTGGACCTAGTTCGCTGGTCTGAGATGAAGTTGGAATTTCTGGTTGTGCAAGTTTTATTTCACAGTATTTCTCCTCTAGATCCGGTTTCGCTTCAGCTCCATCAGGTTTGGAGGCATCTTGTTTAGAATGTTCAGTGAGTACTGATTCTGGCTTTACTTCTATATATTTTAATTCAAATTATTTTTATTACGATACACGGAAAAATTTTACAAGTTTAATACAATAGCAGGTCGGCATTTATTATTCGTGCGTAAAATATTATTGAAAAAGTACTAAAATAGAACGTTTTTTAGCAGTTAATTTTCAATTATAGCGATAAGATTTTTACATAGGTAATCATCATAAATATAACATCATGAATGTTTTTTTTTTACCTTCAAGGATTCACAAAACTCGTATTGCCGGCCTCTGCATTCGATTAATATAATCATAAGGCATAGTTAATAACATATTGTTAGACAATTCCATGCAGTATTAATTACATTTTATTAGTATTACAACTCAAAGTTTATTGTCACTAATATAATTAGTTCATTTTTGCAATGTTCCTTCGTAACATTTTTGCAATGTTCGTGTTAACAGCGATTGTTCAGATTTTGTTCAGAATCACTTACAACGAGATATGCGTTTTTTTGAGTGCACAAATTAAATCCAGCGAATTTTTGAAACTATTTTGTTTTAATTCATGAACAAAATACACCCATACTTTATTAGAAATTTAATTGTAGGTGTCTACTTCAAAATAAATATAGGTAATAAAAAAAATAGCGCGTGTAAGTGGAACTAATATTAACGCGAAGAAAGTTAATGATATTGTTAGCAAAATGTGAAGAAAACAAATATCTTGGACTTTCTACACCCAGTAATATTTCAATTTATAGTTCGATAAATGTTTTTATGTAAAATAATCCACACACATATTAAAACAACATTTTAATGCCATTAAATGTACTTACATTGTTTAAAAAAATTAATTTACATCAGTCTATAATACAGAAATATTTACATAAATAATCTTAACATAAAATTAGTAAGTTACATAATTAATTTATAAACAACACTCCATTAAAATTAGTACACATTGTCTACAAAACACAGTTTATAATTATTTTTATTGTTATGGGAAATAATCACTTAATTGGCACACTGAAAATATCACACTCTAGCTTTACCTTCCACTTTTGGCTTCTCTGAAGATGTAACGTCTTTTGGATCTTGCGGCGGTACATCTTTTTTGTCAGGCTTACCTAAAGAAAGGGTTTCAGAAATTTTTTGTAAAATATTATCGAATGAGTCGCGACCCATGTAATCAACGTGGCCGGCTTCCCATGCTTCTTTTCGGAGTTTTTCTTCAAGGGCCACCTGCTCATCCGTTTGTGCGACGCCCAACTTCAATTGGGAGTAGACCGCGGCTAAGCCTCCCTAAAAATGGAGAAGAAATTTTGTGCAAAATTAAACATTCAAGAAGATTTTGGTTACGAAAGGCTTGTGAGTTAGCGTTTTAACGAAGCGTTTTAATTTTCTGTGACGGAAGGTTATTGGGCCGGCCAATAATCGAAATACCTTTTGATATTTCAGTATATTATTATATACGATTATTGAAGTTTGTATTTTTACAATTCGAAGAGTGAATACAATTTATAAATAAGAAATGGTGTTAATCATTTGTATACGAAAATAGGCCAAGTCGGTTTTCATCGAAATGAATATAAAAACGCGTTGAAATCGAATCGAGAAATGATCACATTGCGCTCGACTAAGCTATTGAATTTAAAATGTTTATCTCATATGCACTACTCGTTGACGGTGAAGAATTAAAATTATTCTTTTAAGTTAAATCGAAACCGATTTTTTCAAGATTTTCAAGTGCGATGAAAGATGCGATTAATCAGATGCAAATGGAGAAATGCTGTTAGTCAAAAATGCTTCGTATGTGAAAACATACTTACTAAACAGCTTATGTAAAACGACTCAGTACTGCACATGCACGGGCCGAGAGAATATTTTGGAATAGCTTCCAGCAATATTTTATGTTCATCTGTTACATTTCTACCAAAGATACCAACTGGGTTAAATTGATCAACATAACACTCAAAATTATTGGTTCTATCATCGTTTTCATTGACTATCAGTTTTAATTCGTTTGTATTCACACTGTCATTAAAACATATGTCCAGTTCTGGCCTGATTTTTGGTATATCGTCAATCTCAATATCTGACGGCATTTTTGTTTTAGTTCGTGACAAATCTCGAGCAGAGTAGTTAACTGCTTGAAAATTATGAATAATAGAACATAAAAAATCCACACTATTAATAGTATTTTGCGCACTCTGGTCCTGAGAAATGCAAGTTGCAACACATACATAAACTGATTGTAAGGTTAGTAATAATAATTGAGACAGTGTTTAGTTAAAGAATTAAATTACAGGACAATTAAAGAAGCATGCAAACAAAGCAAATATAATTAAAAATGTGTGTTACCATGTTTTGCGCGAGTGTTGGATGCACTAATTCAAAGAAAATATTCCACCAGAATTGTAAGAACACTCCTAAATGTGGTTCAGAAGCTGGAGTTTGGACTTGACAAGAAACCGTATCAAAATGTTGCAACCAGGGTTTATTGTTACCAATGAAGTGGAAAATTCTGACGTGTTGTCCATACCTACAAAAAGTATTGTTGTCAAAATATAAATGAGCAACATGCTTAAATAAAAATATGAAAATTTTAATTTTACTGTTTGAAAGCGGGCAAGTATGAATAGCAAGCGATTGAACACAAGTTATAGATAAACGGAAGTCGTTTACTGCTATCTTGCAAACTCCAATTTGAAAAATAAGTATTCAGAAGTCCTTGGTCTCCACCTGCAAATTATGCATTCATATAATTTATCAAATTTTCAATTGCGGATTAATAATAAGAATTACTAGATATTTTAGGATATCTAGGTTTCAAATGGAAATAGAATATTAATGGTTATTAATAAAATACATCATATTGAGAAACATTGATGATGATGAAGAAATTCGGGGTGAAAACGTACCATCAAAACTGCCCTGTTCCGTAGAAAGTTTTAATAACGCATTGAAAGTTTCGATGGAAGGTTTAAAAACAAAGACACCGGAGTTGAAACAGTCGGGCCATCCTACATCAGGAGCAGCTGAAAATTCGTCGCGATCGAACAACTCATCACTGTTTTGGATTACCTAATAAAAGATTGATAAAAATAATTTAATAAATAAAGAGAAAGTTGAAATAAAGATAAAACAATAAATATAAATGTACCAGTGTATCGGCATCCAAAAATACACATTTCTTGAATTGAACGAGTGTCCAACAGTGCAATTTTGTGAATGTAATACCAAGCTCGGGTCTAGCTAACAAAGCCAAATTCGCAGCGTCCTTAGAGTCGAGCACATCCACAGTTTGCACCAAATCGAATATTTTCGAAAGCTTTTCTCTGTAATTATTAAATTAAATTTAATACACGACAATTTCTACAAAAAAGTGTTTCGGAAATAATATTTATGGTGTTCTAAGGAAATGAAATTATTCGGCAATTGCTTATTAAATAATTCAATAATTTCATGAATTTTTATCAGGCGTAGACAATGATTCTATATTATATGGAAAACAGATATTCTGAATGTTTGAAAGAAATGGGACGTTACAATAATTCCTTTTACTCACTTCATGCAATCCGTTACACTAGGTGTAACTAACACGGCCAATTTATGTTTAGTGTTGACTTTTTTCAACGAATGTCCTAAAACTTGTGCACCCAAAGCATACGAATCATTTGTCGCTAAGGTTACCCAGGCGTTGTCTGAAAAAAAGTATAAAAAAATTAATTACATACATATAAACATTTTAGTAATTTTTCAACAATAGGTAATTTAGTCAAGATCCTTAACCTGAATTGATAAAACTGGAATATCTTAAAAAATATTGTGTATCAAATACTTCGGCGGCTCGTCCGTAGGTAAGCGGTTAAGAGCGACGGGACTTGTTTCAGAGGTCCCGGGTTCGATACCCACTTCGAGCAGTCTGTTGTCAGGCAGCAGTGACAACGATTTTCACTTGGAAATATAGATAGCAATATATTTCCAAGTGAAAATAGCCCTTGCCCGGCATTGCTGCACCAATAAAAAGTCAGCCCTATTAGATTCATGCCAATAACAAAAATAATCAAATATGGAAAATTAACCATTGGGTTAAAATCTAAAAATACAAAGTAAGGAGAAGTTTCAGCCCAACAGCTCATAGGACGTAAGGTCCTGATTGCTGTTAAAAATATAATAAAAAAAATGCTTAGGCGACTTGCTGGCTTATACAGCAGTATCACTGCTACGAAAAACACTTTCGTGTCGAAAGAGCTGATTTGATTTGATATTCTAAAGTACACTACAAAAAAATTCGAGCTCTATAGCTGGAAATTTGCTTAAGAAATTTTAAGAATATTGAATACAAATTTATAAATAGTCAAATTTACGTCTTGATATGGTTCCGATATAGAACTGAAGTAATTAAAGATGTGATCTGAGGAAAACAAACAATTTCACGGAAGACGCAGTTTTCTGACAGACTTACAAAACTTAATACTTCTAAGGCACTTAATTGGCATCTTACTTATTATTAGAAAACTTGTCGGTGCATTTTATTTTCATTTGAAATAACTGCTAATTCAGTCTCTCGTAGAGTCTTGGCTTCTGAATCTATTTATAAAACGCAATGAGCCACACACATCTCTTTCGCCGGCGACATGGCAAAATGTCATGTCGGTAGTTTTGCACGAACGCACCTCTTATTCTTACAATTAGTAATTCTTTCAACTGTTCCTATAACATGTTCTATGGGAAATCCATTTTCTTATACGCTACTTCAGAAAGCAGTTTCAAATTGTTTGCACATTTTTTCCATATTCTAGTCGTAGACAAATACTAAAATGTTTTCGTACTGCTAGATAAATACATATGAATTCTTGAGAAACAAATAACGTATGTGCTTGACATTCTTCAACGTCAGTATAGAAATATTCAAATTCAGTTAAATTAGTAAAACTTCAATGTAAGAAAACAAAGTATGTTAATATTATTTGCTTATATAAATTAATCGTTTTATGACGAAGTATATTCGTATTAGTAAAATATATCTATTTATATTCGAATATTTTTCACTTAACAGTGTGTAATTGATTCGGTCAAACATAGCAGAATTTCACAAATCTATTAGGGTGAACATATCCAATTCATTGAACTGCTAACAATTCTCAACTAATGAACTATCGGTGATAACAGAATATTTCAAAGGAAATGTGATGGATTAGGTGATGAAAATGTGCATCAAAGAAGGAAATTTAGATCAAAATAATGAACTAGAAAATATCGGCTAAGAAAATGAAAGTTTAAACTAAAATAATGATCATATCATAATCAGATCAGTATCAGTACAGTAAAGATATAGTGAAATACAAAAGGCTGCAAGAAAATGCATTCTTCCTTTAAAATGTAAAACGTATACGTGGGGGCAGCTCATCTCTTACAGATCAATTGAGTTATTCAAAATTGAAAAAATACTTTTACAATTTATTTTTGTAGGGTTTTTACTAGATTCTCATAGGGAAACAGTTCTATCATGTGTTTGTGTATCAAATCAATGGCCCAAAGTTAATCACGAAATTTTTTGATGAAAGGAAATTAGTAATGCCAGAATTTTTAAATAATTCTGAAATTTATTGCAAGCAATACTAACAGCAGTGAATATCAAAAGAGACTGAAAATGTATTGCGAAAGATTGCGGTAACATTGCCTGTTATTAGGACAACGTACAGGAACAATTTTAAATAACCGCTAAGATAAACTGTTAGGTAATTCTTGCTCCTTATCATAAACTTATATCGCATTAATCTACAGTATAACTTGTTTAAAATAAACACACGTTGACACATATCCAAGACTTTTCACGTTTTAATTGCATCCCGACGCCTTCAATGGCGTCCGAGTTTCCATCGTTTTAATTGCACTTCGTGTGAGAAATCATTGTAAAAATCTCGCTTTTACTTATTTTCTTCCGATGCTAATTATGAACCGTTAGTGCTAATAATCCGATAGCGCTGTTTGCAATAAAATAACTATCATAGATTACTGTTAAATGTTTGGTGTGCACAACAGCATTCTAATGTTAAAACGAGATTTATTAAGTTGCCACATGTATTAAACGGTACTTAGGAGCATCTTTGCTTTTTGCAACTTAATCGTTCTGTATTTAACGTTAAAAGATATTTTCATATTTATTTCAATATTCTTAGCACCAGCTCTATAATACTTCATTGCTAATTCAATTACAGACGTTTCTTATATCTTGTGTTTCATATCAATATTAAAAATTGATCTTGTTCACCATTTATATATATATATATATATATATATATATATAATATACAACGAATAATTGTTTTTAAATTTATATAATCCTGGTTAACTATTTTTTCTTTGTTCTAAAATTGAACTGTAAATAATTTCAGTCAAATAAGCTGCTTTTATTCACTCAAAATTTTCTGTTTTTTTTTGTTGGAATTACCGAATTTTCCAATAATTTTTTTTTCCTGGAAAAATTATGATTCAAAACGGATTTTCTAAAATGTCAGTTTTTGTACAAGTCTTAATTATTATTAACAATTAGAAACTAATTTCATAGGTCATATTTATTTCGCTGGTTATTTTATATTTTTAAAATTCTGCGGTAATTTTATATTTCCAAAATGTACATACTAAAATAGCGCCTAACCAAAAAAGTATGTAAAAAATTGTACAATTTAAATTGATTAGTATTTAAAAATTAGCATTTTTTTCAGCACTACTTTCTCGAATGATCGAGTGACGAAAGAAAAGAACTCTACTGGACAGGATCGTGAGAAGAAGAAACTGGATCGGACTCATATTGGAAAAAGGGTGCCTTCTGAAAGACGTCATCGAAGGAAAAATAAAATGACAAAGGGCGAGGACGAAAAAGACAGATGATGGAAGATGTAGATCAGGAGCACCACAATCACGTGAGCATATACTATTAGTATGATCCAAATATGAATGTTATAAATTTTAATTAAGCGACATGAATGATGATTCGGCCAAGTAATTATACCAACAAAATATATAGAATTGCCCAATAGTATTTAATGTGCTAAAAATGATCATGTAACTATATGCTTCTGTAATGCAGATGCATGTTTTATGTTAGCGAGAGAATAATTTAAGATATTATTTACCGAATTAAATTCAACTTTCGTATTCTTGGCTCAGAAATGCATTTTCAAGAAATCTATTTTTAACATCACGTAGAAGAGGTTTGTTTGTTTAGCCAGAAAATCAGATTTGCTAGTTTTACGTTTCCTCGACGCTTCAAGCTGTTCTGAATAGTTTGACACCAAAATTGGAAAAGGTTTGTGTGTACGTATATATGTGAGTCGAGACTTGACCTTCATCGACGATTTTTTTTTTCAAAAAAAAGAACTGTTGCACTGATTTCAAAAATTTAAAAGCCATTTGATAAACACTGGCGTTGATTAGTTTTGCTAAACGATTGACGGAAATGTTGCTTAACGAAGGTCTCAAAATGTTATAGGCCTACGAAAAGTAGTTTTATTATAAAAAATAATAAGTCCTAAATACACATTTTTAAAAGTTACATTTCATTCTTTGAATTGAATCGATTTGCCTAAAGTCTAACTAAACATGCTATTTGTTTATTAATTATTAACCCATATTAGTTCACTGTTGTATTTTTGGCATCAATTTCATTATGAAAACTAATTTATGCATTATTACACAATTACTTCGTGTCGCTTTCAAATTAAGTTTTGAATGTAAAAAAATAATTCTTGTGCAATATTAAATAGTCTAACAATTTCTGCACTGCAGAAAACATGTTTCGCAGAAAATAGATGATGCTAATCAAGGAGTATATGTATTTATAGGAGTTTAGATAAAAAAAAACATATTTGAAAAATATGAACCTGCAAACATTTTATACTATATTCAACTTATAAGATATTTTCATATGTGAGCAATAAAAAAAAAATATTTAAAATATCAAAAATTCAGAATCATGACTAATATTCGAGAAGAGTCTTGTGCCATATGACCGAAACCGAGTTATTTAAAATATGCAAAATTGTTGAAAAAAAAACATTACAGTTAGGATTTAATAAACGTCGCGAACAAATCGCCTATAAAAAAAACTTGGACAGACATGTGCCAAAAATTCACGAAGTTAGTATAAAATATTAACCAATATCGAAGCCCAAGATGATTTTATTAACTGTTAATATTCAGAAACATTACCGTTGTACGACATTTGACTGCGGTATGGCCCCTTTTGCAAGTACATACACGCCTCTCCTCTTTTATAAGATTATATTTATTACTCTGAGAGAAGGAAGTATATAATTGTATATTATTTTTTAGTTTTAACACAATCTGTTAGGGCGCGATTAAAATAACTGTTCATCATGATTAGGTCA
>NW_020538040.1:40272738-40298022 GCF_003426905.1 Ctenocephalides felis | reverse complement strand
TATCTTAATCTAGTAGGGATAGTGTTCTCCGAAACTTTGATATGTATAATTGATTGTTCGTTGATTGCCATATAGTGTATTGAATTTTGTTACAAAATATATTTCATAATTTAATACATTTTTAAAACAATAAATTCTAATATAAATGCATTCACCATCAAAATATGAGGTTCTAATGATTATTTTCACTAGCCCCAACTAATGTAAGTAATTGACTGAATAAATAAAATATTCTTTTAATCTAAAAATCAGTACGCAAAGTTTACCAGGTACTTCTCCGAATCCTATTATTAATTATTCTTCACGAAAAATGCGCAAAAACGTTGTTGAAATATCGCAGTTACTTCACTGCTTATGCTTCTCTATCTATGGTTATATTCTTGATTTTTGCAAAGAAAAAAGTTGAAAAATAAAGATGAACATTGCCAAAGAATATTTGCAAGAATAATTAGTAATTACGAAATTAGTATTATATGCTACAATTATGAAAGAAACGTAACTGCCACTACTATTGAATGTAGATTGGCTACCTCAAATTGATATATTTATACAGTATTTTGATTGCCCCTTAATAAAAATACATAAATGAACTAGTGGTGCATGGCATCGTGTCTTAAGGAAAATTGCTAGAACTTCCCGCACCATAATGAAATATTTGAGAAAATTTAAATGTTTTCAAATAGATTGTTATAGATACTGCGACTTTAATCATTCGTATTTTAAGACGCACTTTTGATTCCAAAAAATATGACTTCATAATGTTGCACAGAAACAAAATTATACAACTATTTATAGATCTTTAATACATGTTTCCACGATCTTGATTTTTAAATAATGATTGCAATTAACCGTTCATGGCGCGGTGGGGAGATCGGTTCGAACGTGGGCTAGCACCAACCAGTCCCAGGTCCGCTGGTTCGATTCCCGCTACCGCCAAAGCCCGACATCAGGCAACTTTGATGTCAAATTTCTACTTGAGGTTATAGATCTCAAATATAACCTTAAGTGAAAATTGCTTCTCGTGGGTATAGTTGTATATTTATAATAAAAATGTCAGCAAATAATTCGAGTATAGTTAATTAGTCATAATTGGATTGGACAACTACTGGGTTGCCATCCATTCAAAAAATCCATATAATAAAGTTATAACAATTACTGAATATTCTAAGTGTGACAGATTGTAATTAAAATCCATATATTCTATATTTTTCACATATTTCGAGAATTTATTTAAAAAAATTATGGAGATTCTTCATGACGCAACAAATTCATCTTATCAATCAACCTCGTTATAGATTAAAAATCTTTTAGCCGATAAACAAAAAGATAGCCGAAGACGGCAAGGTAGTTAGGTACCTATACCTGATAATGGATTTTATAATTAGAGTAAAAAAACTAAAATATTGACTTATAGAACTGCTTCATTATTATCTAACAATAAATCTTAATTTCTCAGTCAATATCCCATCATGCCACCCACTCTTAATATCGCCATAAAAAATAATATTTAAAAATATTTTGAATAATAAAATTGTGACTTTTCAAGAAAAGGATTTTGAGATATATTTTCTATTAATCATAATATGTTTTCAGAATACCTTTGCGAAGCCCACTACCTCAGTGTCGACCCCTATATGAGGGCATACATGATTAGGTATCCCGTCGGAGTGACCATGATCGGAGCACAAGTTGCAAAGTAAGCATGAGTATTTACTAATTTTGTAAAACAAATAAATTGCATCTATTATGTAATTATTTATGTTAATTAATTAAATAATTGCTAGACGACCTTGATGAGGTACATGCAAATCAAATGCACACATGCGCATTTTATTATTCCCAATGAATATAAAAGTATGATTTCTTAAATTCCTTTGTCATCATGAATTCAAATAAATTTGTCTACTGATAATTTTTAATTAATCTTCTTGTATTAGTATTTTTAAAAACTTTGATAATTGAAAATAATATTGCAAATTACATGTGTTGATCACAGTACTTGAAAAAGAAACATTGTTTGTTTTCCACAGTCGATATGAAATCAAATAAAATAACGTGAAATCAGGTCCCAGAAATTATCAGCAAGTTATTGTTTTAATCAATAAGCACTGCGTGACAAAATTAGTACTTTTGATTTTTTTCCAGGAACTTTTTCTTTAAATCCACTTAGAATTTATACGCTGGTTTCAAATATACTTTTCGTTTTACCAGAACAGCTCCCGTTTTCGAGTTCTAGGGAATTACCCTCATTAATCATTTCGGGTATGACAATCGCTGTTTAAAAAAAAAGTAAGTTTTATCCCCTTTCTTTGATATGGATTCGACTCTAATTATAAGACGTTGTGTGCATAATTCGACAAACACCGAAAACATATATCTAACCGCGTAAAGACAGCGTATTTCAACCACTTTAAAACTGAATTGCGCAATAAAGATAAACATGGGTTCTTCATACTATGTGAAAAAAAATGTGCAGTGTGTTCACGTTAATATCCCAAAGGAAAAAATGCTATGAATATAATAACTCCGTCATTTGGAAAAAACCTCAATCACCACGACGGATGTTTCCTCTGTGCGGTAACTATCAATGTATTAAATTCAAACAATGGAAGCGAATGGTCCTATCCCAAGACTCCAATGGTCTTGGGATCTGATCTATTTACAATCAGCTACGCAACCCCTATTCATGCTAATGATGAACAACCTAGAACATCACCCATATTCTGTCTACCATGTTATGGATTGAGAGACAAACGTTAAAAAAAGAAGCCAGGAGGGGGAAAAGTTAAAAACTGGTAAGATATTTGATAATCCCCAAATCGGCAACTCATGAAAAATACAAGTGAATTCTATTAATGAATTTGAGAAGAAAACCAAGGATCCATTCGTTTTAACAAAGACAATCATATTATCCATAATCTAGAATGCAACATAAGCATCAATTTATTATCTGCACTCTCATTTAGAAAAGGTTTTGAAAATTTTGGAGATGTTAGCGAAGAGCAGAGCGAGAGTATTTAAGACATCAGGACTATGGCGGAGCGATATCAAGGGAGGACGTCCACGTGATGGCTGACAATTGTTGGAGAAGGATTACTACATAGAGTAATAACCAAATATTTGTACAAATTTAGGCGTTCGATGATATAGAAGAACGAATTCATATCGTTGTTGACCACATTTGTATTATTAACTTCCCGTAGGGCAAGTTATAGTAATCGCAAAAAATCGAAAATGAGAATGTTTATATATCTTTAAGTTTCAAAGGTTTCTGAACATTTTGGCATACCTGTGCCAGAGAAAATGAATATATATGTGTGTGTGTGCGCGTGTGTGCGGATACAAATTTTCGTTGAGGATTTTGGGAACACCGATTAACCGATTTGAATAATTAAAAAAACATTCGATTCGTATCGATAAGAAGACGTGCTGATTAGTTTTTGGCGAAGGCAGGTCTAGCCGTTCCGAAGATACGGGGCAAAAAGTGCCAAAAACAGTAACTTAGTTTTAAGAGAACGGAGCGTCTGATTTTAATAATTCAAAAAACATTTTACTTGCATTAACAAGATGAAGAACTGATTGAATTTTTGGGAAGGCAGGTCCAGCGGCTATGGAGTTTCAATAAAAAAATTAAAAAAATGCCATTTGGCGGTCAAAAATGATCATTGCACATCAAATTATAAGATATTTTATAGAGAATTTAATAATGTATACACATTTTGTGTCATTTTTTTTGGGTTCCGTACCAAGATTTTTAATTTTAAAATTCTCGTATATGATTCAAACAAATGTTCTCGACATCTTCAACATTATGGAATAACCCATTTGTATGATTAAAAAATCATTTGGTTCGTACTCGATCGCGAAGTGTTTTTGTAAAAGGCAATTTTGCCGTTTCGGAAGAATGGAGCGCAAATGAAGGGTGTAAAAACGGCCATGCAGTTTTTGAGAGAACGAGTCATTCGATTAGATTAATTCAAAAAACATTTTTTGCTTGAGTAGACAGTGTGCAAAAAATGCATTTACAGAAAATTTAGTAATTTTGAAAATTTTCAAAAATTTTCAAAAAAAATTCAATGTTTCAAAAAATTCAAATTTTCGAAATTTTTCATCACATTTCAAAAATATCAAAATTAAAAAAAAATCAATTTCTTTAAATCAATTTTCAAAAAATTTAGAAAAAACTTTTTAGATTCCAAAAAATTTACAAAAAAAATAAACAAATTTTCCGTAAACATACACATCAGTGGTTTGTAGAATACGCTCGTCGCTCAATATCATAAGCACTTATAAATTTACAGTATGTATTTATAATGAATAATTTATTTAAAAAATTGTTGATACACACAATTATTGATAATTTTCATTCTTCAATGTTTAATTACGGTACGGGAGGTTCCAGCAATTTGCCTTAAGGCACGATGCCATACACCCCACTAGTTATACTATCACTGAGTCTATAAGGTTTAGATTTATCAATAATTGTTTTTTTTGGGTACCTATTATTTTTAATGCTCTACCCGAAGGCAGGTTCTTTCGAAAAATCGAAGGATTAACTTGAATGCATGTTTATCATTTTATAGAATTCTGGTCAGTCGAAATCCTAAATTTCCGGTCGGTAGATTCGTTTGTGGAGATTTTGGGTGGACTACTCATACCATTATGGGCCAAAACAAAAAGGAAGGAATGATGACTGAACCATACCTCCTACCGGAATTAGGTGGAATTTCACCATCTTTATGTTTAGGAGCTTTAGGAATGCCGGGGTAAATTTTTTTAAATATAAATTATAAAATTAGAAAGTAATAATTATTTTTAATTTTGTATATTAGGTAACTTTTGTATTAAATAATTCCAATTTTATTATATTACAAAGCAAGAAAGATGTTGCTATTTTTTAAACCTGATAGAACTAAAAACAATACTAGATAATTAGATATATTTATAAAAATATGCGTAGAAAATTATCGTTTTTACGTGCATTTTTAGTAACACGGCATATTTCGGCTTTTTGGAAATCTGTCAGCCTAAAGAAGGAGAAACTGTCGTTGTCACTGGAGCTGCTGGAGCTGTTGGTAACCACGTTGGACAATTAGCAAAAATTAAAGGTACGGCAGAAGTATTACTTGAAGTTCATTCTTTTTAACTTCTCGTAGCGTAAGTTGTTGTAATCGTCCAAAAATTGAAATTTTTTGCATGCCTTTACGTTTCAAAGGTTCCTAAACATTATGGCATACCCCAGAAAAAATAGATGTGTATGTATATGTATGTATGTGTAGATACAATTTTTCGTCCACGATTTCAGGTGCAAGATCAACCGATTTGAATAATTCAAAAACCATTCGATTCCTATTGATAAGGAAACGTGCTGATTAGTTTTTGGCAATGACGGTTTCAACCGTTTCGGAGATACGGAGCAAAAAGTGCATAAAATACCAGGTATTCAGAGAACGGATCATTTAATTCAAAAAACGTTTTGCTTGTGTTGACAGTGTGAAAAATAAGTTTTTGGCGAAGCCAATTTTTTATTCTAAAATTTAACAAAATTCAAAATAAAAAAAACAATTTTGAATACCTAAAATTATTCGGATTTCAATTTTAATTCAGGCTGAAAACATTTCTCGAATTTTTCATTACAGTACGGAAAGTTCCAGCAATTTGTCTTAAGGCACGATGCCATGCACCACTAGTTACATTTTAACATTTACACTAGTTAAGAACTTTGCGTAATATGAGTTGCGCAGGTATAGCCATTATATACTACCGTATTTATTTATTAAAAGCAGCAATATAAAACCTGATATTTGTACTCCGCAAACCGACTATATCACGACGTGTTATGATGAATAACTGGAAACAGTAAATTGTTCTGGATTAACTTAGATGATATTTGTGAACAGCCTATTTAATGGTAAGATAGTATTGTACGAACGCAACTTGAATAACTTAATTATGGGCTTCTTGCTCAGAGACCGGAGTCTTACCATTTTAAATCTTTGTTCAGAACCAATTAGAAGAGTACAACTCTGTACAACTCTTCTGGAGATATGTTCCTCATTTGTGGTACAATGAGTGGCTGGTTTCAATTATTATCATGATATGAGATTATAACATTTATATAAGCATAAAGTGATTTTACTACGTACACTTGCATGTGGGAATTGCATTTTTTCTAGGTTGCAAAGTGATTGGATTTGCAGGAAGTGATGAAAAATGCAACTGGTTGAAGAATGATCTCGGTTTTGATCACGCGCTCAATTACAAGACCGTCGACGCAGCTAAAGCGCTAAAAGAAGCCGCTCCCAATGGCGTTGATTGCTACTTTGATAATGTAAGAATTAAAAAATCCATTTAATTATTGAAAAAATCTATAATATATGTTTCTTGAAGGTTGGTGGTGAATTGAGTTCAATCATTATGAACCAAATGAATTTGTATGGCAGAATTTCAGTATGCGGAGCTATTTCAGCTTATAATGCAGATGTAACCAAAGTACCAACAGGTAATGTTATAGAACTATATTATGCAATTTATTAATTTTATTACCAAAATCATTCAGAGAAAAGTAAATTTAAGAAACGAATTACTAAAAGAATTGTTACCAAAATTTTGTTTTGTTCTTTCATAAAGTAAAGTGCTTAAACTAGATGAAACAAAAACAGAAATTGTATTTGCATGTTAAAATCTATAAATAGTTTTGCAAACTAATAGATTTTAAAGATCTAAAGCATATGATATGCCAGTCCAGAAAGCAATTACAATCCTTCAACTAGGAAACAATCATTTTTATCATTGGTGTTTAATAAATCATGCTCATTTCAGCTCCAATCGTGCAACCTACTCTTATCTTCAAAGAATTAAAAATGGAAGGATTTCTTGTGACGAGATGGATATCACGATGGATGGAAGGAATTGGTAAAAATGCTGCTTTGATAGCAGAAGGAAAATTGAAAGTTCGCGAAACGGTTACGGATGGTTTTGAAAATACGCCCCAAGCATTTATCGATATGCTTCGCGGTTCCAACACTGGCAAAGCTGTCGTAAAGTGCATCTAATTGTAAGATTTTTTAAGCGTAGTTTTTATACTGTATTCATCATATAATAATAAATAATTTCATACGAAAAGTGTTTTTCTTTAAATTCAAAATGGTCCCTTAATTTTTGCAGCATGCGATTTGCTGCTTAATACCTCTCAACTATGACTTGACAGTAATATGTAACAGATTTCAGGATCAAATCAAACACGTGAAATAACAATTTATGTACATCTGAAATTCTCCATAAATTTGAATTTAACACTTCATATTGTATGCTACAAGATAACATGATCATTGAGTTGAGTTATCTATTGTGAGCATAGGCCAAGGTGTTATGATTATGTATGTCCCCCTAACATTGATTGAGAGCCCTTGGAACAAATAGTTCATTTTATCCTGGTCAGAATCTTTGAATCAGGGGAGGTATAAGTCTATAGATTCGTTATGATAATATGGACTTACCTTTTTATATAATTTATTATTTCAGGTTTATCTTATTAGTTACAACCGAAAGTGTGGCTTCCATAAGTGTTTGAAATTATTTAAACATTATTAAATATGTGGCGTTAGATGCTAAACGAAAGTCAGAAATAAAGTGTACAATTGCAAAATCGTTATCTTAATATGCATTCTTTGCTAGAAAAAAAAGCGTGTAAACGTAAACTGTGAATATTTCAAATTTTTCAAACAACATTCATACTTATGCGAGTGTCGGATAAGGAAAACGGGTCGCTCGACTTTTATATTCGATAAAAAAAAATAGTTATTTTATATTGAATAACGAATAAATTGACCAACTTATACTTATAATTATAATTTGACATGCGATAAGATTATACTTTATTTTCCACTATAATTTTTTTGACACGAAGTTGGCGACCATTGTAAGTCCGTTAAACAAATGACATAAGAAAGGAACTAACGCTAACTTCGGTTCCGTACTTGTTAATTTGCTTTGTTGATCACAATCACAATACTGTTTTGATTCTTCACGTTTGCTTTTGTACGTGCAGTGTACTTACTTAATTATGGTCGAAAACGAAACTCCCCAACTGACAGCAGGAGAGGCTGAGCTCTACGATCGGCAAATTAGGTTATGGGGCTTAGAATCTCAAAAACGGTCAGATTGCTGTTTATAGGTTAGCCGGTCATTGTTTACATGCAATTTACAACATTTTTTTATTTACAGGCTGAGGGCCGCCCGCATTTTGCTAGTAGGTTTAAATGGCTTAGGAGCAGAAGTAGCAAAAAATATTATCTTGGCTGGCATCAAATCTATTACCCTTATGGACGATAAAAACGTATCCTTGGAAGATTCAGCTTCTCAGTTTCTGTGTCCAACAGAGGATATAGGTCGAAATAGGGCTGAAACTAGTTTGCACCGTGCTCAAGCTCTCAATCCTATGGTAGAAATTAATGTGGATACATCAAAGATTGGAGAGAAACCTGAAGAATTTTTTGAATGCTTCGATGTAGTTTGTGTTGTTGAACAGCCTCTTGACGTTTTAATCAAAGTTAATAATATATGTAGAAAATATGATATAAAATTTCTATGTGGTGATGTATGGGGTATGTTTGGATATACATTCGGGGATTTAAAGAATCATGAATATGCTGAGTGAGTTTTATTTAAATGAAATACATTTTTTTTTTAAATTATATTAATTGGAAATATTTTATTTTAGAGACCTTATAACTTACAAAACCGAAACAAGTGCTGTTGGTAAACCTAAGAATATTACTGTTACTACTACGAAAAAAGGTTATTTGGCTTTTGTGCCCTTGAAAAGTGTTTTGACTAGAGATTACAAGTCAGCAAGCTTTTTAAAGACGATAAAACGGAATGGCCCATGCTATTTGGCTATGCAAGTCCTTCATAATTTTAGATCTCAATATCATAGGGATCCATCGCCATCAAATAAAGAAGAAGATTTAAAAAATCTGAATACTTTGAGAAAGGAATTATTGTCAGAAACTGGAGTTGATGAAAGTTTATTCGGAGAAGATTTTTTCAACCATGTGATATCATTAATCAGTCCTGCATGTGCAATTATAGGAGGTATCTTGGGTCATGAAATTATTAAGGCTGTATCTCAGCGAGAGAAGCCACATGACAATTTATTTTTCTTCAATCCCCTAAATTGTGCAGGATATGTCGATTGTGTACGTTAAAATAATACAATGTAATAATAATAACATCAATAATAATTATAATATTGATTTGTACTAATTCGTACACATTTTAATTTTTATTTTTATTCAGTTACTAAATTGTTTTTTCTTCAACTCAACAAACATAATTACTTAATTTTTGTTCTTAACATTAAATGAGGCTTTAGTGTAACATTTGTACTCTTATATGCACTAATAAATATCACAACATATATCAAAGTATGTTCTTTGTACTCAAAAATAAATAAATTTGATTCATATAAAAAAATATGTTTCTATTGAAAGTAAGAAATATAATTATGATGTAATAATAATAGCGATCACTATTGGAATTTTGAAAAGCATTTATGTGCAACCTAATGATTAAGATTACTCTGTACATGTGGAATTGAAATTACAACAATTCAAATCATAAAACATTAGGATCGAGTCTCTGATTATGAATAAAATAATAAAACATGATGAATGATTGCAGAACATATGCAAACAATCCTTGTGACAAATACAAATATTCTTTGTCATATAGAAACTATCTATGCTAAAATCTGGTCAGTATATACATATAATCATCTTTATTTGTGAGTGTTTAAAATGAAGGTGACTGTGTCGGTAGATTTATTGTACCGATGTAAATGTATATAGTAAAGATCTGTCATAGAAATGATGAACATTGTTAATATGCCGCAGTATTCGACCGTCGATTAAATGCTTTGCATAATTGATAGCTTCAACTCGGTCCCTGGCCAAACCAACATTAATTAGCCAGTCCACAAAATCTGAGCCTTTGAATACTTTTTTGTAGATCTTGATGCGCCACCTAAATAAATAAGATATGTAGTTTTAGAATACAATTTACAAATTAATAAAAATTGGGATATTTTTTTGATCATAATCATGCACAAAGTATATCTCAAATTATGAACAATAAGTAAATTAGATGAAATGGCACAAGTTTACAGATAAAGGGTTAATGAAATACTCAATGATAATTAATATTATACAGGACCAAAAACTTTGTTCAATATATGATCAAAGTATTATATCATTAATCCCAAAAGTATCAATGCTGTAGAATCACGCATGCAACCGAAAATGTTAAATTTTTGTTTATGAAATGAAATACCGTTTGCGAAGACGAAACGATCGCGCAGTCAGTTGGAGACGAGGAGTCAAACGGGGCGGTCGTGTGGTTAGCGTGTGACGAATTTAAACCATGTGTAACGTTTCTTTCATAACCTAAAGGTATCGTTTTTCATAATTTTAACCTTAATAAATTAATGAGTCATAACAACACGTGAGAAATTTTCAGACTATTATTTCAAAGCTGTTGTAAATATCATCTTGAACTCAATGTAAATGTCCAGTTTTATCACGTTATTTTATTCAAAAAGATTTGCATTTTTCTTGAATTGTAAGTGAAATATTAAATGAATTTGTGTGGTAGATTCGTATTCCGAAAACGTAGGAAAAAATGCGTTTGTGTAATTTCCGTTGAGACCTCTGTCTTTGATTTCTTACAATCATCCCACGAACTCCATTAAATGGCCGAAACAACTGATGGGCCCCAGTCTTGGTGACGCAAATTTTTTGAGTGCGATTTTGAGGTATGTGAATTTATAATTGAACTTTTTCACATTATATATATATATATATAAATTATTTAATATTAATTATTATTAATATAGCACACTGTACTCTGTTCTTGCACTACGTATGTTGTTACGCACTAGTATTTCATTAAACTCAAACTTAACAACAAAAAATACACATTAAAACTTCATATATTAGGTTGTCAAATATCTCCCTTCCGCTTTTTTGCTCTTGGTTTATAATACAAAAGGCGGAAGGGAGATATTTGACAACCTATTAAATTACTTATTGCATAATATGTTGAATCATGGATAGTAACACTTTAATATAACAACTTTCTGTCACAAAGCCAGTCGGTGTCAAACAATGTGACAGGAAGTTGTTAGATTTAGTTGTTTTACATTTTGCATTAGGTAATTTATATAATGTGTTAATATACATTTTTGCTGTTACATTTTGCACTAATGAGATATATCATCCTTTCGAGAAGTTTGCAATTTAATACTTTATGCAATAAAGTTAGTTAGTAATACTATGAAAGTAAATTGGAGTGTTGTGTGTTCACATTCACATAATTAATATTCGTTCCAAACATAATACAAAATTCTATTATATATACATATATATATATATATATATATATATATATATATATATATATAGTGTGAGATTTTCCCAGATGGAGATAGATATACGGTGAAACGTTTTTGGAAATCTATCCAATAATAAAAATAATTTAATGATGAAGAATGTCTTAATTAGAATAGCATACAATTTGAATCTTCGTTCCAAGTCAAATACAATACACAAATTAATAATAAGTAATACTTATTTTGAAAAGTATTCAAAATGGTTTGATAACAAAACTGCTCCATTAACAGTTTTTTTTGTTTATTTTAGATATTAAAAAATCTGTTTTATAACTATGTAAATATATTAATAAGTGCTTCTCATTTTTGTGCCTGTTTTAATTATTTGATAAAGATGACCAAGACTTTTAACATATTTTATTCTAATAAAGACATTGTTCTTCATTAAATTCTTTTTATTGTTGGATCGATGCCCGAACAAATCTTATAAACATATATATATATATATATATATATATATATCTATTTCGTTACAAAAAGCCAACTATAGCAAATTTGAACAAAGAAAATTAATTGCATTTTAGCTATTTATACTAATATTTAAGGATCCAAGAATAAGCTTCATATTCATCTATTTTAATGATATCTTCAATATTATTGAGTTAAACAAATCTTGTTCATATAAATAGCTGTAAGTCGAAAAAACGGTTGAATTATTAGATTATTATAGAAAAATGGGTTGTTGATATGCAGTCTAGAATTTTCTAGCTTTTAAACATAAACAGATTTTCAATATGAGGTCACAAGACACATTTGTCATTTGTCAACGATACGACTTATAAATAAATATATTGACAAGATTCTAATGGGATTCTATTTTTAAAGAGCATGTCCATTTTCAATGGAATGAGCTGTAAGAGTTATAATAAAACCATTTTATAATAAGGTTTTCATAAATTCCACTGTTATGACTGTTACTTGAATTTGAAATATAAACAATTATTATAAGTTTGTGCACCTCTGACTTCATATAACATACTCAATAATATAAGTATTGTTCAGTATGTAATTGTTAAGGGTAATACATGCGTGTATACATGCATGCCGTTATGTATGGATAGCTTTGTCTTGATTAAATGATCCATTTGGAATCGTCAAATTTTACTTGGAGGTTCTCGTTAAGCAGATATAGTGTTACATATTAGTTAAGCACAGAATTTACCAAATATATGTTTTCCAACAAATATACAATGTATATTTATTGACACTTATAAGTATGATTTTTAGACTTATTTTGGTATAAGAAGAATACCTAGTATCTTTTGCAATAGCCTGACAGCATCTTTTAAGATGATGCTTAGTGAACTGGCTGCATATATGTTTTGTTTCTTCGCTCAGATCCTCTAACCGTGGCAGATTCAGTATGTTTGCACCATACCAGAGTGTTCTCCACAATTTTAATATGGGCAATAAAATTTCCTTTGTATCCAAACCAAAAACGGCAAAAATTAGCAAAGCTTGTCCAAAGTTAAGTGTTGCATCCAAAAATGAAAGTTCTACATAGATGCCACTTAACTGTTCCATAACTAAGGTCCAAATAGTAATGGATATTCCCTGTAATGACACAGAATAAAGTTATTTTTCTTGTTTGAACAGAATTTTATAATTAACGTGAGATCGTCTATTACTTGATTACAGCTTGTACTTATTGAATTAAATTAAATAAGAAAATTGTATTATGTCTGTCCAAATAAAACAATATAAAAAATTACAATATGTCTGAACAGTTACGAGTCACTTACAATAAACATAGAACATAGAAGCAATATCAGCAGAACTGAATGCCTTAAGATTTGTTGGTCGCCACTATAGTTTTCATCTATTTCAATTGGATCAACACCTTCCCCATCGTGATCAGTATAATTTGAAATCGCACCTTGGCAATTTTCACGATCACTGTTGCCTCCACAACCGACTGCCGATGGACATGTAGAATTTCTGGAATAGATGAAAATGGAAATGAGAACTGGAATGATTTCACAAGTATTTTTTATTTGAACAAATTTTGGCAATTAATGTATTGTATAGAAAGGTCTGTTCAAAAATGAAGTAGTAACATATTCAATAGAACACTTTAAGAGACTTACGTTTGTACATATTCATTTGTGTGATGAAAGAAATGAAATTATTTTGTAAGAAAATATTATTTGCCAACCTAATCTAAATTGGTTCAACTCACTATTGTATATCAAGCATTTTTTTTTTTAAATTTTTTACTTCATTTTTATACTTTGATTTGTTTAATGTGATAACAAATTAATGAGGTATAGTTTGCTGGTCGGATGTCAATTTTTTTTCATTATACTTTTTATCAATAGTTACATTAATATCAGAATATAAATTGATTCTATCAGATTATAAGCTGTTTTTCATAGCTTTGGGAAGGTTTTTTTTAATAAGAAGCCTTCATTGATGGAAATCAATGAAAGGATATGAATGTAAATTATTATAATATAATAATATTAAGTTAAATTTTATATTGTATTATTCGATGCGCTCACTGGATGTAACAGATATGAATTTTACTCTAATAATTTTTTTATTAAGTACGAATTATAGAATAAAAACAAAACCTATCAATAGTTAGTTATAAAATATAACTCACTGTGCAGTGTCCACAATATTTCTCTGGGTATTTCCTCTCGATAGATCTTCTATGTCAATAACACGTTTTGGATTCGTATTTTTTCCATTGCAACTATTTTCTCCTCCTTCGCCACAGCAGCCGTTATTATTCGAACAAGATTGCGGATTTTCAGGAAAAGGTCTGTAGGAGTTTCTCGAATTTCTTTGTTGATCATCAGCGGCTTGACTCACGGCCTCTAGGTTTTGTATGGCATTATTTGAGGCAGCAACATCGTTCGATAGAGTCAAATACCGAGCTCTACGTTTGGTGTATCTTTGAAGCAGTATTAAACACCCGACAGTGACTAAAATGTAATAGTATATTTTATTAGTACATTTATATACAATGTACACATATTCCAAATAATGTTATTATCAAGGTCACTCAATTAAATTTATGGTTTATGCCATGTTTAGTTTAAAACCTCATATTAGCATTATACATATGCTACACATATACATAATATTCAATTGAACTTTAAGGATTCCCATCATCACTTTGAATAATTTTTCACTACATCTGCTCAACTCTTTCACAATGAATAAAAAATTATATGTGATAAGTCTACAAAAACTAACCTATGAAGCAGAAAACAAGCAATGAGACAGCAATCGCGGCATGGGGTTCTCCAAATTGGAAATTGGGAATTTTCTTCTCTTTATTCAAGACGTTGTCCTTATCAAATAATAACAAAATACTAGCCACTACCACTGGTACTCCCCATCCCAACAATACGAATGGTATTTGAAGTCTTAAGATGAAGCAAAGGCTTCTCATGTGCAAGAGAAGCATAACAACTGCCAGAAAAGTTGTCCATAAGCGACTGCTGTATATTCCTACAGTTAGTAAAACGAACTGTATTGATAAATTCCATTCTGATGATCTATCTAATGTGGACCAGAGGATAATGCCAACAGCTGTGAAGACCTAAAATTAAAATCAGAATATATTACTTCTAAGCATTTGCCATCAGTCATTAAGTTATATGAGAAAAAATTGCATAATAAAGTCTATAGAATAAATAATGCATACTTTTTCTTTAGTCAGGTGGCAATGTATTTATAAATAATGAAAGTAATGAAGATGCACCTGGATAAAATTAGATTATTATGTTGTTATTCAGTTGTGATATGGGAAAATATGTAGGTTGCTACATGCAACTACGCATTGTACTACGTATTGCTACTATCCAGCAACGTAGTTGTCCCATATGTTACCATAAAAATGGCACTAACTCTGAAATAATGTTGTAGAAGTACGAAAATTAATAATATTATTAAAAATACTATATTTCAAAAATGATTGTTAAAATGAAAACTTAGTACTAATAGATATTTATTTTTGTTGATCGATGATGATAGATCGTTGATCGCTATAATTATGATATTGGCATTACTGAAATAACATTTCTATAAGATTGGTAAACGTGCTTTCTACAAAAATATATTAAATATATAAATACATATATAAATATCAATATTTTTTTTAGAATTATAATTTGTAATGTAAAACAAAACATTAATAATGGCTAAGAATTCACTTTTCACATCACACTCTATTTTATTTTTCTCATATATCACATTCATGTGAATAAGGATACAACTAATATAAATAAAACACATGCATTAATTAATATGCGTAACCAGTAATAATAAGAAGGAAACTTATCTTCAATATTTTCATCAACTATTTTATTGATGAAAGAAATTTATATAAATTTAGCACTCCATTAAATAATAATTACACTAAACTACTTTAAATTCACAATACACATAAAATTTTGCGCGGTCAGCAAAATTATGTGCTTACCGCTGACACTGGTGTTTGACAAGAAAATAGACTTGATCTCAATATTTTTGTTCGTGCAATTCAATATTAATAACAATAATATATTTTAAAAGAAAATAAAACCATACAAAATGAATGGAACTAATATATTTCAACTAACAACAGAAAATAAAAACAACAACGATAAAGCATATAACAAACAAATTATAGTTTTATATTTTTACAAAATCAATAGACCAATCACAGATAATACAAGCAATAAAATAGAACGAATCACAACATTTTACCTAATCATGCACTTACTTCAATTACCTAGATAACAATGATACGTAACCTAATAATTTTGTAAGTACTCAACTTTCCTAAGTAGTAAAGAATGTCCAAATATAATTATATATAATATAGTGCTTTTTAAACATTTTTATTAATAACGATAAATGTTAAGGATAACACATTTGAGTATAATAAGTTAGAAACAATTAAAGAGTACTCAGATATTTATTTTTATCTGTTAAAGATAAGTTTTCCGCATAATCTCTAAAAACGTATTTTTTGCAAACAAAATCTAAAACACCTAATTTTAAATCACAGAATGTTGTACCACTAATCTTGTCTGGATAGTTACTTTTATTATTTTTAACCACTTGATAATGATATCAAGTACCTTGTAGTTAATAGTAAAAATTATATATTATTTTAAATGATTTATCACATAGGTCTTGTTTTCTGTACTGTGATAACCACGTCATTGTTTAGTTGGCTTATCATACGTTTTAAAACATATATGCACCAACTCACAAAACAAATAAAAGTTCTTGGTTTGACCATCGCGCAATAAGGCGTTTTTGTGACCGCTTATAATACAATAAACCATGTTAAACTTTCATAAAGATTTGATACATCCTTCGGTTAAATTTTATAAAATTTGAAAAGTCGTATGAAATTCTTCAGTATATACAGTATAATAAATACCTGCGATATGATCAAGCAACAAGTAATCCTGTGCGGCAGTCTTTTGTATTTCTTAGACAGCACGAAAAGTATCATAAGCCAAGCACAGGCTATTATTGCAGCAATACTCAGATCGAAAACATAAGATTCGATTTCATTTATGAAATCATTAGGATTCAAATTGGACAATGTTATCATCTTCGCCGATATGAACATCAGCGGCGCGCTGATGAAGGTGCAAGCCACCATCGAACTAGCGATCTGTTTAGGAAGCAAAATTGACATTATTCCTTGTTGAAAACTCTTAGCTCTAAGACGTTGACATATTCATTTTAATAAAAATAGTTCATTAAGATAATAGTATGAATCCTATTGTCAGACAGTTCAAATTATTTGAACAAGTGTCAGTATGGTTTCCAACTATTTTCGTGGATTAGCGTTGTAACTGATGCTGAATAGATACCATAGGAAAATGCTCCAATCGCAACCCCATAGTTGTTATTTTAACTCTGTGTCAGTCTGTTTTTGTTTCATGATTGGTGGCGAAAGTTCTAAAAATATTATTTCAAATTTTGCAATAGCATTTGAAGAGAATATGTAATTATTTGGTATCTTTTTAATGTTTCTATTGCAATGGAATATATTATATGCGCATATCATATAAACAATAGATATATATTCACATTAACTTAATTGACACCCAATCAATTTAATGCGATGAAAGTAATCTTCTTTACTTTCTCAATACATGCTGTTCATCATATAACTATTTTGTAATTAATTCAATTCACTCTTTTTCTTGCACATTTAAATAAACTATAGTGTGAAGAAAATGGTGAGAATCAATGATCTATAATTCAAGTTATATATCAGCGACCTTATATACTATCTAATTTAATTTGAAGTTTAATGCAGTTCTATAATTATTTTAATTTATTAGCTTTGAATTTAATTCATTTTTTTAAAATATATGTAAAATTACCAGATCTACATCGATGTTATACTGCGTTGCAAAAACGAAAACTCCGGGTGCTGCCGGAAAGGTTCCATAGAGAAATCCAAACGTACTTAAATCTAAAGTATCACTCGAATTTGTTCCCACATTAAGAACGCTCACTACTTCACGTGTTACTACTGGTAAAACTAGTCTGAATGGAAAAGAAATTTCACGATAAAAATTTATAAATGAATTACAAAAAGTAGAAGATTAAACCTACAACTTCATTATGATTAAAATTCCTGGTAAAAGTAAAGCTTTTCCTTGGAGTGTGTGCGCTTTACCTACCATCCTCAGACCTAATAAAAAGAGAGCTGTTGCTGAGAAGGAAGAACCTAGTACCTAAAACGTTAAAAAAAGTTATGAACATATATTATAAATTTATATATCAATTATGCTTATATTGTGAACTTTACCTCGAGTTATGTATGAAAATAAAAAAAATCGTGTTATCGCATTACAACATACTGCAACTAGATCAAAATAGCCTTATTGTTAGCAGAAGGGACATAGAACCGCATCACGAACAATTTTATTGGTATTTTTTTTAAAAAGTCTGTTAATAGTCACATTACAAAAACAATATTTTCTATAGATCTATTGGAATCTAATGTTTTCCAGAAAAATCTAAATATTGAAATAAAATATAGCGATGTCGAATATTTGATGAAAAATAACATATTACTCATAATGTAAAGTTCACAATATTTCAAGCTACAAAAAAATGTTGTGCGACTTCTATTAATAATGACTGAAAATCACCAATATTCAAAATTTCAAATTACAATTCATTGAAATCACTTACCTTAAGTATCCCAGATAAAAAATCTGGTAGTTGATGCTTAAAAACAAAATTGCCTATAACTCCCAATGCGGTCATCATGACAACAGGATTAAAAAAGACACTTTTTATGAGAGAAAATGTCGTGGTTAATTTGTTTTGTTTAGGAGGTAAATCTGTTGGCGAATCCAATGAATAATTCTGATTGGCCATTCGTCTTTTGTGGATTTCCATTAGTACAAATCCGATCGGATTTAGAATTATCAAAGAAATTGGGTGCCATCAGATATAAAAAGATGGATATTCTGGATGACATGTTTGGTACAGAGCAACCACTAGAATGAAATAAGATTTTATTTTAATATAGTTATGCTATTAGGTATCTGCAATAATCTCTATCTTACGATAGGTCTACTGAACATTTAAAAAAACATTTTAAATATTATAATTTTTAAACATAATTATTGGAAATAATTATGTATAAACTATTGCGCTATCACATAGTAGTTGAGAATATTATCACAATAATTTAAATAACAAATATAATATAAAATCAACATTTCGATAAATTGATTATATTTCAATTACCAATTAGAATTTAACATTAGTTCAAATATGTATTTATAACTTACCTATGGGGTAACCGATAGCAAAATCGTTACTCTGCGTGCAGAATATGGCGAAAAGTCCTGCCCTGCCTATATTGACAGGCGTGCGCCCAAAGTGGTGACTACTGATACTGCAAGGAAGACCAAACCTTGGCTAAGAGCACGGATCCTAAAAAGTACCAATTCACAGCGCTCAATTCTAACTCGGCCCAACGATAAAAATATCAGAGCTGGAAAGTGCAAAGTTTTCCGAACGAAAGTGCTCAAACCCTTAGCTTCTGTTTCCGAAATGAGATTCATACGACCTGCCAAATATCTGAAACAAATAGTAATAGTTTACATCAAAACATATTACATATAAGTAAAGCAATAGTTTTAAGAATTACTTAACCCAACCTCTGTTTAACAATGTTTTTTTAGCAAGTAATTTACACGAAACAGAAATTAGTAGTCCTATAAGCTTGTTCTAATGACTTCTCAATAACTTGACATCATAAGCCAACTTGACATTGACTTATCTCTTTTTGATGAATTTATTATTGAAATAATTGTAATATTTATGCAACAATACCGAATAAAAAAATATTTTCACTTGGAAAGATTTTGCTATCTATATTTTCAAGTAAAAACTGATGCCACTACTGCTTCACATCAGGCAAGGAAGCAGATAGACCTAACCATTAGTTCACGGTAGAGCCCCTATTTTCCCGGAGTATAAACATAAACTAGTGGGGCGCATGGCATAGTGCCTTAAGGCAAATTGCTGGAACTTTCCGTACCAAGAATTATTATTTTTTTAAAAACGATTAACATTTTTTAAAAAAATTTACTTCGATAAAATTAAATTTTTGAGAAACTATAAATTCGACAAAAAATTACTTTTTTTTGAACAAAAATTTTTTTGAAAAAAAAAATCTTTTCTTTATTTTGACATATTTTGGAAATTCAGAACTGTTTTTCAAAGCGATCGTACTGCTTTGACTGCATAAAGACAAAACGTCAAAGCCGTAAGCGCCGCGTCGCCGTCTAACGGATAAACATTGGTACGGAATCCAAAGGAATGTAAACAAAATTTATACTTATTGTTAAAATCTCTATAAAATATCTGATAATTTGATGTGCATATGTCTAATGATCATTTTTGACCGCCAAATGGCATTTTTTTTTACTTTTTTCATTAGATCTCCGAACACCGCTAAACTGCCCCTCATAAAAATTTGATCAATTCTTCATCTTGTTAATACAAGTAAAATGTTTTTTGAATTATTAAAATCAGACGCTCCGTTCTCTTAAAAACTGAGTTCCATCTTTGGCACTTTTGCCCCGTATCTTCGGCTAGACCCGCCTTTGCCAAAAACTAATCAAGTTTTTTGAATTATTCACATCGTTAGACCGGTGTTCCCGAAATCGACGCGAAATTTGTATCCACACACACCATACACGCACACACACACATACATCGATTTTTTTTAAGGTATGCCAAAAATATTTAGAAACCTTTGAAACGTAAAGATAAGATATATAAAAATTTTCATTTTCGATTTTTTGCGATTACTATAACTTGCCCTACGGGAAGTTAATTAGTTATTTTATTATTCAATTTGTTATATTATTCTCTTATGAGAAAATGATCAAGTTTATAATTACACACTAATAATAGTGTTTGTAATCAATCTATTTTTCATAAACATTTTTACCGGGCATTCTTAAATTTAAAAGCTATTTTAATACTCAGTGAGTTTTAAGGTTTCTTCGGAATCCACCCAGTTTTTTGTACTAGTTAAAAACTTTCAACAGAATCTTTTTATGGACATCATAGGAATGCCTTTGTCGCACAGAAAATCGAATTTCATAGCGAACGAGAATCGCACTTCAAAAGTTTAGAAGATACATAACAGTATAAAACCACGGCCGCTCTCATTTATGGAAACTGGAAAAATTTTTCAATATGTAGCATTCTTATGATAAGTAGTATTTGCATTTATTAGTGTATTAAAAACATACGTACTTTTATATCCATATTACTTTACTAGCTCGACTATCAAAACAGATCTTTGTTAGTTTTAAAAATCTAGTATTGAATCATTTACATTTTATTCTAATTTTTCATTTCCATTTTATTCTAACCTATCTAAACAACTAGCGGTAAGTGGAATTCTGTCTTAAGGCAATTAGGGCATCGTGCCTTAAGGCAAATTGCTGGAACTTCCCGTACCAAAAATTATTTTTTTTTTTAAAACGATTAACATTTTTGAAAAAAATTTACTTTGAAAAAATGAGATTTTTGAGAAACTATAAATTTGACAAAAAATTACTTTTTTTTAAAAAAAAAAATTTTTTTTAAAAATTTTTTAAAAATTTTTTTTTTTTTGAAAAAAATTTTTTTTTCTTTATTTGACATATTGTGGAAGATCTGAACTTTCTTTTCAAAGCAATCGTACTGCTTTAACTGCATAGGGACAAAATATAAAGCGCGTAAGCGCCGCGTCGCTGTCTAACGCATGAGCATTGGACGGAACCCATAGGATGTTAACAAAATGTATAATTATTGTTAAAATCTCTATAAAATATCTGATAATTTGATGTGCATATGTCTAATGATCATTTTTGACCGCCAAATGGCCCATTTTTTTTTTTTACTTTGTCCTCTATATCTCCGAAACCGCTAGACCTACCTTCATGAAAATTTTATCGATTCTTCATCTTGTCAATACAAGTGAAATGTTTTTTGAATTATTCAAATCGGACGCTCCGTTCTCTTAAAGTTTGAGGGTACCGTTTTTGGCACTTTTGCCCATATCTTCGGAACGGCTAGACCTGCCTTTGCCAAAAACTAATCAGCACGTCTCCTTATCAATACGAAGCGAATGTTTATTAAATTATTCAAATCGGTTGATCCGTGTTCCCGAAATCGTCGACGAAAATTTGTATCCGCACATACATACACACACATACATACATACACACAACATCACACACACAATACACACACACACACACACACACACACATACATCCATTTTTCTAAGGTATGCCAAAATGTTCAGAAACCTCTGAAATGTAAAGATATATAAAATTTTCATTTTTGATTTTTTTGCGATTACTATAACTTGCCCTACGGGAAGTTAAAAATGAAAAACAAAGTTACACAAGGAAACAATAGATCAACATTTCAAAATTTTATGAACAACAAACTATACGTCGAAATTTCCATTTCATATTTTCGCAGGCTTATAAGCTTTGCCGAATGTTCATAGAAAACATTTACAATATGTTTTGCTGTTATACAAAAGTAATAAAAAATCATACTATATATAAGTAAATAAAATGATTATCTTATGAGTTTGATATCTTATAGTGACGAGTGTTCTATCAATTACATATACACTCAACTATATTTACAAACAATAATACCTAGAATTCAGATGACTTATAAACTAAGGCGTAATTAAATGCTGAAGCTACGCAAAAAAACAAAACTCGAAAGAGAAAAATAACAATTAAGCTGCGAATTATAAAATAAAACAACGAAGATCGTAGTTACATATAGCAATAATTGCTTTTTAGTAAATTATATAATTATTGATTTTAATAATAATTAATTGTACCGAAGGAATCTATATTTGAATTTTGTTTATTTTATCTATATATCCCGTGAAATTGCATTATGGTAGATTGGTAGATTCACAATAGTTGGGGTAGATTTTCACTCATTGTAGTAAAGTTACACTCATACTTGTGGAGTTGCAATCTGTGGTAGATTTACACGCATTCTCGTAGCTTTACACTCATCGGAGTAGATTTTTTATTTTTTTTAGTAGATTGGTGATTCATGCTCACTGATGCTTATTATAACCTTTGGAGCAGATTTACAACCATTCTGGTAGATTTAAGGATTTAATTTAATCTAGTGTAGAGGCACGAATTTTAGGTAATTTGCAAAAAATCGAAAGAGAGAGAGGGTAATCATTTTTTATACTATCATGTTTTTTAATATTCTTTATCAACGTTACAAGAGCACAGAAAAAATTAAAATAAAAAAGTTATATGATAAAGGTATATAAGAATAAGTCAAAAAATTAATTTTTGACAAAATGGTGACTGTTTCTAAAAAGGATCAATTTCTTACTACTTTTTGAGTTTTTGAATTTTTTATTTTAAAATAGTAAAAATTAAAATTTGGAGATGGAGCTAGTATATGTCTGAAAGAAGTCTATAAAGAAAATTCTCAGAAAATTTCCAGTAAATCAGTCCAGTAGAACTCGAGAAATCGTCGGAATCGTATTGAGTTTTGAGAAAAACGCGTTTAAAGTTTCGCAAAAGAAGAAGCAAACAGAAGAGGATTATCATGGCGAAACAGCTGTATCTCCGAAGATAATTAATATTTTAAAAATCCTTTCATAACATATTTTTAAATAGTTAAAATTGTAAACGCTAAAATACCTCTTATACTCATTACTTAAATTCTACAATCATTGTAGAGACTACAGTCTATAAAGGATGTCGACTACAATTTACAATTTACAATTTGTAGTAGATTTTCAAGCATTAATTAACTTCCCGTAGGGTAGTAAGTTATTGTAATGGGCCGAAAATGGGAATTGAAAATTTTCACATTTCTCGATGTTTTGAAGGTTTCTGAACATTTTGGCATACCTCAGAAAAAATGGATGTGTGTGTGGTATGTATGTATGGATACAAATTTCCAGTCACGTTTCCGGGCGAACGGATCAACCGATTTGAATGGTTCAAAAAACATTCGATTCTATCGATAGTAGGGTAAAGAAGCTGATTATTTGATAGTTTTTGGCAAAGGCAGGCCCAGCCATTTCGAAGATACGGAGCTAAATATGAAAAAATGGCAGTTTTTGAGAGAACTAAGCGTCCGATTTGAATGATTCAAAGAACTTTCTGCTTTGTCTTAACAAAATAATTGATTTTGGAAAAAAAAATTTTTGTCCCATTTTTTTTTTTTTTTTTTTTTTAAATTTTTTGTATATCGAAATAATTCAGATTTTATTTTTTTCTGACTATAGTTCTAATATACTTTAAACAAATAATTTCAACTTTGCAATTCAGTTTATATAATTCTTATAAATATTAGACAATATTACAATATTTATAATAATCTATTTGAAAACATTCAGTATTCTCGAACATTTCGTTACGGTACGGGAAGTTCCAGCAATTTGCCTTAAGGCACGATGCCACCCACCCCACTAGTTTCATTTTATTCATAAACTTTGATGAATGTAAACAAAAAATCAAAACTTAAAATATAATATAAAAGCGTAAAGCAAAAACCGCAAAAATCTTATTCGCATCATATATATTTCTTTTAGAAATGGATCTTAATATGTTGTTTTTATATTGGTTTTTGTAAATAGTATGGAGCTCGGAGAATAGCTATATGCAGAATACATTTCTTACTTATGTACTTTTTAATAGAGTATAATAGTCATTCAATTATTATATAGATATATGCAATAGACTCCTAAACGATTCAATTACAATTATGTCGCAATCTATGTTGTTAGTATGATGTTATTAAATCGATAACAATAGTATTATTAGTGCAGATTGAGAACAGAATAATCGAGTCGCATTTATCTGAGATTGGTTTCAAATGATTGAATTGACTTTCCAATTTTTTCTCTGCAGATTTCCGCAGATCATGTTCCAGCTCTCTCGACACGATTGTTCTATTACAAAATGTTGCACATATAGACTCGTGCCTAGTACTTTCTATTTCATTATGGCAACCGTTCTGAAATTGTTTGTTTTAAGGCTGCTGCGAACAAGTTGTATTTGCGCAGCTCGTTTTATATTTGAACAAGCGCATTCAGTTTGTGCAATCGGGGTTTTAGAGTAAATAAAAAAATTTTTAATATTTATTTTTAGAATTTATAGCTGTTTACGAAGTGTATTAGTATCGTTTTGAATATGTATTGCATCTATTATTGATAGATTCACATCTATTATCACATGAATCTGTGGGAAATGTTCCATATATGGATTACACACCAAGATGCTATTTCAGATATGAAATCAAATAATCAAATAATCTGATTGATTACATCAATA
>NW_020538040.1:40254517-40271738 GCF_003426905.1 Ctenocephalides felis | reverse complement strand
TTACCCAGGCGTTGTCTGAAAAAAAGTATAAAAAAATTAATTACATACATATAAACATTTTAGTAATTTTTCAACAATAGGTAATTTAGTCAAGATCCTTAACCTGAATTGATAAAACTGGAATATCTTAAAAATATTGTGTATCAAATACTTCGGCGGCTCGTCCGTAGGTAAGCGGTTAAGAGCGACGGGACTTGTTTCAGAGGTCCCGGGTTCGATACCCACTTCGAGCAGTCTGTTGTCAGGAGCAGTGACAACGATTTTCACTTGGAAATATAGATAGCAATATATTTCCAAGTGAAAATAGCCCTTTGCCCGGCATTGCTGCACCATAAAAAGTCAGCCTATTAGATTCATATGCCAATAACAAAATAATCAAATATGAAGAAAATTAACCATTGGGTTAAAATCTAAAAATACAAAGTAAGGAGAAGTTTCAGCCCACAGTCTCATAGTACGTAAGGTCCTGATTGCTGTTAAAAATATAATAAAAAAAAATGCTAGGCGAATTGCTGGCTATACAGCAGTATCACTGCTACGAAAACACTTTCGTGTCGAAAGAGCGATGTTTGATTTGATATTCTAAAGACAACTACAAAAAAAATTCGAGCTCTATAGCTGGAAATTTGCTTAAGAAATTTTAAGAATATTGAATACAAATTTATAAATAGTCAAATTTACGTCTTGATATGGTTCCGATATAGAACTGAAGTAATTTAAAGATGTGATCTGAGGAAAACAAACAATTTCACGGAAGACGCAGTTTTTCTGACAGACTTACAAACTTAATACTTCTAAGGCACTTAATTGGCATCTTACTTATTATTGGAAAACTTGTCGGTGCATTTTATTTTCATTTGAAATAACTGCTAATTCAGTCTCTCGTAGAGTCTTGGCTTCTGAATCTATTTATAAAACGCAATGAGCCCCACACATCTCTTCGCCGGCGACATGGCAAAATGTCATGTCGGTTAGTTTTGCACGAACGCACCTCTTATTCTTACAATTAGTAATTCTTTCAACTGTCCTATAACAGGTTCTATGGGAAATCCATTTTCTATACGCTACTTCAGAAAGCAGTTTCAAATTGTTTGCACATTTTTTCCATATTCTAGTCGTAGACAAATACTAAAATGTTTTCGTACTGCTAGATAAATACATATGAATTCTTGAGAAACAAATAACGTATGTGCTTGACATTCTTCAACGTCAGTATAGAAATATTCAAATTCAGTTAAATTAGTAAAACTTCAATGTAAGAAAACAAAGTATGTTAATATTATTTGCTTATATAATTAATCGTTTTATGACGAAGTATATTCGTATTAGTAAAATATATCTATTTATATTCGAATATTTTTCACTTAACAGTGTGTAATTGATTCGGTCAAACATAGCAGAATTTCACAAATCTATTAGGGTGAACATATCCAATTCATTGAACTGCTAACAATTCTCAACTAATGAACTATCGGTGATAACAGAATATTTCAAAGGAAATGTGATGGATTAGGTGATGAAAATGTGCATCAAAGAAGGAAATTTAGATCAAATAATGAACTAGAAAATATCGGCTAAGAAAATGAAAGTTTAAACTAAAATAATGATCATATCATAATCAGATCAGTATCAGTACAGTAAAGATATAGTGAAATACAAAAGGCTGCAAGAAAATGCATTCTTCCTTTAAAATGTAAAACGTACACGTGGGGCAGCTCATCTCTTACAGATCAATTGAGTTATTCAAAATTGAAAAAATACTTTTACAATTTATTTTTTTATGGTTTTTACTAGATTCTCATAGGAAAACAGTTCTATCATGTGTTTGTGTATCCAATCAATGGCCCAAAGTTAATCACGAAATTTTTTGATGAAAGGAAATTAGTAATGCCAGAATTTTTAAATAATTCTGAAATTTATTGCAAGCAATACTAACAGCAGTGAATATCAAAAGAGACTGAAAATGTATTGCGAAAGATTGCGGTAACATTGCCTGTTATTAGGACAACGTACAGGAACAATTTTAAATAACCGCTAAGATAAACTGTTAGGTAATTCTTGCTCCTTATCATAAACTTATATCGCATTAATCTACAGTATAACTTGTTTAAAATAAACACACGTTGACACATATCCAAGACTTTTCACGTTTTAATTGCATCCCGACGCCTTCAATGGCGTCCGAGTTTCCATCGTTTTAATTGCACTTCGTGTGAGAAATCATTGTAAAAATCTCGCTTTTACTTATTTTCTTCCGATGCTAATTATGAACCGTTAGTGCTAATAATCCGATAGCGCTGTTTGCAATAAAATAACTATCATAGATTACTGTTAAATGTTTGGTGTGCACAACAGCATTCTAATGTTAAAACGAGATTTATTAAGTTGCCACATGTATTAAACGGTACTTAGGAGCATCTTTGCTTTTTGCAACTTAATCGTTCTGTATTTAACGTTAAAAGATATTTTCATATTTATTTCAATATTCTTAGCACCAGCTCTATAATACTTCATTGCTAATTCAATTACAGACGTTTCTTATATCTTGTGTTTCATATCAATATTAAAAATTGATCTTGTTCACCATTTATATATATATATATAATATATATATATATATAATATACAACGAATAATTGTTTTTAATTTATATAATCCTGGTTAACTATTTTTTCTTTGTTCTAAAATTGAACTGTAAATAATTTCAGTCGAATAAGCTGCTTTTATTCACTCAAAATTTTCTGTTTTTTTTTGTTGGAATTACCGAATTTTCCAATAATTTTTTTTTCCTGGAAAAATTATGATTCAAAACGGATTTTCTAAAATGTCAGTTTTTGTACAAGTCTTAATTATTATTAACAATTAGAAACTAATTTCATAGGTCATATTTATTTCGCTGGTTATTTTATATTTTTAAAATTCTGCGGTAATTTTATATTTCCAAAATGTACATACTAAAATAGCGCCTAACCAAAAAAGTATGTAAAAAATTGTACAATTTAAATTGATTAGTATTTAAAAATTAGCATTTTTTTCAGCACTACTTTCTCGAATGATCGAGTGACGAAAGAAAAGAACTCTACTGGACAGGATCGTGAGAAGAAGAAACTGGATCGGACTCATATTGGAAAAAGGGTGCCTTCTGAAAGACGTCATCGAAGGAAAAATAAAATGACAAAGGGCGAGGACGAAAAAGACAGATGATGGAAGATGTAGATCAGGAGCACCACAATCACGTGAGCATATACTATTAGTATGATCCAAATATGAATGTTATAAATTTTAATTAAGCGACATGAATGATGATTCGGCCAAGTAATTATACCAACAAATTATATAGAATTGCCCAATAGTATTTAATGTGCTAAAAATGATCATGTAACTATATGCTTCTGTAATGCAGATGCATGTTTTATGTTAGCGAGAGAATAATTTAAGATATTATTTACCGAATTAAATTCAACTTTCGTATTCTTGGCTCAGAAATGCATTTTCAAGAAACCTATTTTAAACATCACGTAGAAGAGGTTTGTTTGTTTAGCCAGAAAATCAGATTTGCTAGCTTTACGTTTCCTCGACGCTTCAAGCTGTTCTGAATAGTTTGACACCAAAATTGGAAAAAGTTTGTGTGTACGTATATATGTGAGTCGAGACTTGACCTTCATCGACATTTTTTTTTTCAAAAAAAAAAACTGTTGCACTGATTTCAAAAATTTAAAAGCCATTTTATGAACACTGGCGTTGATTAGTTTTGCTAAACGATTGACCGAAATGTTGCTTAACGAAGGTCTCAAAATATTATAGGCCTACGAAAAGTAGTTTTATTATAAAAAATAATAATAAGTCATAAATACACATTTTTAAAAGTTACATTTCATTCTTTGAATTGAATCGATTTGCCTAAAGTCTAACTAAACATGCTATTTGTTTATTAATTATTAACCCATATCCCAGACAGCACAAGACATGCCAGGGAATGTCCCACTTGTCCTCACAATCTCCTAATATCGCGATATCCTATGAATATCCTATGAATATGCAACGGGACGTCTCAAAACCAAAGGACTCGAGCAGGTATAACGCTCGATTCACGAACATGTCGCTCTCGTACGCGCACGGCTTGAGACCTCGAAACGTATATGTTTGTCCCTTTCTCTTTCGTCGCGTCGGTTTTGCGTCCTTCGTCCTTTAAGGTTAAGCTAAGCGTCATCAAACAGACGCTTATATGTCGAATTATCATAGTTTTTGAGAAATAATAGTGAAAATTTTATTTGTTCTATATAATTATATGAGCGTGTGTTATAAATAATTAATATTATCGATCAAAATACTCTAAAATTGTGTAATAATAGTGGAAATTTTATGTGTTCTATATAATTATATGTGCGTGTGTGTTATAAATATTGCAGCCAACATATTGAAAAGGGGGCAGATATAAACGATGGTAATTAAAGCTTTCTGTATACTGTTATTTGAAATACTATGTTACTAGTACAAATAGAATTTTTAATTTAATGCTGACATTTCTACCCTGCCAGCTTTCCAGCAACCATGCCTAATTTTGTATCAAATGCTGTGTTTGAAAGAGGATTGAGAAAGAAGAAATGCTCTCCACTATGTTTGTTGGAGGAGTTTCAACTTGTGGAGGCTATATTTCTGAGCAAAAATATCAAAACACAATTGGTAATCAAAAGTTTATATAGATTTATTTTTATTTGTTAACTTTATCATATACTAAGCAAACTTTCTCTTTATATTCTGTATTTAGCCATCAGAGTCCAGCTATGAAAATCCATTTTTGATGATGGTTTGGACAAAGAATTTTGCTAGGGACGAGGAAAGGGCAAAAATAAATTTTGTGATCTAGTGCCTTGCGATGTCATCACAGGTAATTTATATATCTTATACTTATGATGTGTTGTAAATTATGAATTAAACTAATATATAATTAATTCCAGGAATTGCTTTGAAAAATTTGCCGCATGAGACATAGTTTACTGTTTCAGAGGTTGCAAAAAGCTGGCTGCGATGTGCCAATAAATATTATACAAGGTATTTTTGTGAGATGTGTACTATATGTTTTTCCTATTTACAAAAAAATCATGATTATTGACTGGTTAGTTGTATCAATGTTAGTGCAAAATTTGTGCTGTGTACACATTTTTAGATGTAAAAAACCAAGTTTAATATTCACTCGTGATGACATCAAATTGTGTCGATATATTTGGAATTAGAGATTATTTTATAAATCTCTGTCTATTTTGATTGATGTATCGCTCTTAAAGAACTTACTCATATATATATATATATACATATATATGCATTTATTCATTTGTTTTCTATTTCAGGAGAGAAAATCAACCATGAACTAGGATTGAATGCCGAATTAATTATATTTTTAATATTGTAAAATAAGTTATTTTGAATTAAAGTTGTATATATTAAATTTTGTTATAAAATTATCTCAGGATTTTGTTATTTTGTAATAAAAGTTTACTTTGTGAAATTGTGTTCTTTTATTTTATTTTTAATCCAAATTTATTTTTCATCTAAAAAGTAAAAAACAATTCCATAATTATATCCTATTCATGTCCGGTTTATGTCCGGAATATCCCGCGCGGGATATCCTACAGAACGTCCCATAGGTGCGACATATTAACATGTTTCGGATAAGGTCAGGATAAGCGGGATATCCGTAAGGCTATCGCAGGGACAATGAATGTCCGCGCGTGGATATCCTGTGGACATTCTCCGGGATGTCTTGTGTTGTCTGGGATTAGTTCACTGTTGTATTTTTAGCACCAATTTTATTATGAAAACTAATTTATGCATTATTACACAATTACTTCGTGTCGCTTTCAAATTAAGTTTTGAATGTAAAAAAATAATTCTTGTGCAATATTAAATAGTCTAACAATTTCTGCACTGCTGCAGATGATGCTAATCAAGGAGTATATGTATTTATAGCAGTTTAGATAAAAAAAAACATATTTGAAAAATATGAACCTGCAAACATTTTATACTATATTCAACTTATAAGATGTTTTCATATGTGAGCAATAAAAAAAATATTTAAAATATCAAAAATTCAGAATCATGACTAATATTCGAGAAGAGTCTTGTGCCATATGACCGAAACCGAGTTATTTAAAATATGCAAAATTGTTAAAAAAAACATTACAGTTAGGATTTAATAAACGTCGCGAACAAATCGCCTATAAAAAAAACTTGGACAGACATGTGCCAAAAATTCACGAAGTTAGTATAAAATATTAACCAATATCGAAGCCCAAGATGATTTTATTAACTGTTAATATTCAGAAACATTACCGTTGTACGACATTTGACTGCGGTATGGCCCCTTTTGCAAGTACATACACGCCTCTCCTCTTTTATAAGATTATATTTATTACTCTGAGAGAAGTATTAATTTGTATATTATTTTTAGTTTTAACACAATCTGTTAGGCGCGATTAAATAACTGTTCATCATGATTAGGTCAAGGCAGCGAAGAACCATAATTAAATGTAATTACTTTTTAGTCTAAAAATAATATAACATGGTTTTAATTTAGTTCCTCATATAATAACACTAAATATAATATAACATGGTTTTAATTTAGTTCCTCATATAATAACACATTCTCGATGTGTTAGTTTCGATCATCTAAAATAAATTGTCGTAACATAAATAAATTTTTAAGTTTTTATCGTCCATCCGTGTATGAAGCATGTCGATTTTCATATTCTAAACAAAAAAACTTTAATATATGAATCCAGAACTCTTCACTTAATATTTGTTACTTTGTCACTATACTAATAATTCGTTTTTGATAAGAACATATCAGATGTTCTTTTATACATAAGGTAATTTCTTAAATAACTTGTGAAAATACATAAAATTTTCATACATATGTTTACAAATATTATGAGATATCTTAAAGCGTTACAAATTTTCTTAAACGCTCATTATAAATTGCGCAAGTAGACAATTAGATATTCACCAAAATCTTTATCAAATGAATTTAATAATCGTGAGAAAGAAAATATAATAAACAATAATTCAAATAAAAAATTATAAAACAAAGTTTCCGAGGTATTACGAAGACGCGTTGAGAACAATAGGAATTTAGATTTTGACAATATTTCATAAGAAAAAGTACATGGAATTATAATATTAACTAATTATATTGAATTTTGTTTCATCATACATACTGCAAGGCTTCGAATCAACAATCTTTAAGCAATAAAAGAAATTCTCACAAAAAATATTATAGTAATTTTCTTCTGAATAAATAGTAGCAGACTTGCATCAAAATAATTTTTTATGTCATTGAAAGGCTTTAATTATCAATGAAACGCAATATTTATAGTTTTCAAAACAATTAAATTATAATTTTATTAGGTAATATCTAATACAATTGTTTATCAAGTTTATTTGTGTCTTTCAATCAAAAAAGACATTAAGATTAAATTTTAATCTATTTCATGAGCGTAGTTAAATTTAGAAACACTAATTGATTCATACTCGATTTGGCAAGTTGATTCATTAAGTACATAGTATAGTTTTAAAGACAAATGTGATAAAATACTTAATCCTGAGTAGGGTATAAACATGGAAAATTTACAAGGATAGGTCAAAAAATTAAAAAAAGTCTGAAAACTTGTTTATATGTTTACGGGCCCTATATGAAAAAATGAGCATGCATTTTTTTGTTACGTAATATCATCGATTATAGAGTATTTTGAAGCGCGAAAAAAAATGGTTTCTCATCATTATTTTAGTATAAGTTTTGACAAAAGATTATTTAGATAAAAAAAAATAAAGCAATTGGGTTAATCTTTTTTTAAAGCATTTTGCAAATAAATGCATGTAATAACAATTAATGATTGCACTTATAACGACACTATTTATAATAACTTTATTACCGAAGTATTATATCCCGATCAGCAAGAAGGAAACATTTGAAATATTTAAACGATTATTTTATGAAAAAGGAGATCAAGAAAAACGATACGAAAGAGATGTAGAAACATCTGAAAATTAATACTCGCAGGAATAAATTTAGTTGTTTTTTTATAATTCCCGCCTTTATTTTTACCAACCCAAATTCAATTATTTTGCAACAAACAAAATCACAACAGACCCGTGAAATAAGCCTACTGGGAAAACCAAGTAAAAAAACGACCTAAGCACACTGCCTCGTAGGTGGCGTTTAAACGTACTTTTCAAAGTGATATTTCTAAAACGGTAGCTCTGAGCAAAAAAAGTATTTGTGCATTTTTTTTAGATAATTTTATGCTCTGCAATAATGTCTCAGGTAATTTTGCGATAAAACTGACCATTTAGCTAAAAATCGCAAAAGGGTTATTTTTTTGACCTTTGACCTCGTGTCATTTTTTTTTGGCTCGCATCGGATTGCTGAGGACTTTTGAGATTTCTTTTGTAAATGTATTTTAAACAATTTTGCCAAGTTACGGCCCATCACGAATTATTGTATTCTTGAATACTGTTTGTAATATGTATATATTTATGATCACAGTCAGGCAATGTCAATTCTTATATATTGTTCAAAATATTTTTTTCAGAAATTGATTTCTCATTTTGTATAGCATAATACTATCCTTCACAGGTTATATTGTTGTAGGCCAGAAGACCAAATACTTTTTCATAAATCCTAGAGTGTGACTTTACGGTGTAAAATTACATAAAGCGTTTTGAATGCACATATGAAATCATTTATCGGTTCAATTCGTATGTTATGGTTAACGTTTGTGGAAATTTTGGCTCGTTCCGCCAATTTATCATATACCAGTATGCCATGCATACATATAATCGACCATAAATCCAAAAATAACATACAAAAAGGCTGGCACAGCGATATGGTCCACGCCCTAAACGTTTTTTTCAATGCTTTTTTTTAAATATACATCCATACTCTTATGACATGTATGATTGATATGTGCTAAAGTATTTTATTTTGTTTTATTTCTGCATGTAAGAGATATCGCATCAGTTATGAATGCAGAAAGCCATTCATTCATGGGCGGTAGTAAAGGCAATTAGAAAAATTCTCCCAGGGAATGCAACGTATTTTTTGCGAATGAACTTCAAATTTTTAAAAGAATTCTCATCAATGTTATTAAAATCTGATTTGCATTACTGATTGGCTTATAAGCAAGGTACATTGTTTTATCTATAAATCGCTGTTGATGTACACAAATTACATCCTGCGCAAACTTTCTCACCTTTCAGATAGCGAAATATTTCGCAGTTATCGCCACAAATGTTTATTAATTAAAATCTACAGGATGTTTCATTGATGTGACTCGAATAGTTGATAATTTGAAAACTAAAACAATATATGCATGCACCAATTGGTGGAATTAAAAAATTGATTAATATTTAGAATTCTTCGTTTTAAAGTTTCAACACGTGATATGTGACATTCTGCAAAACATACCGGGAATTTTTATTTAAACATTAAATACCAAACCGTTGTATAAAATTAACATCCAAAATTTGTTGAGAAATTAATGATAAATAATCCATTTTTTCTCAAAACTGCCACGAAACAAAATATGTAAAAAATGTTTCTAACTAATTATTCTCGATTTAATTTTCAACTGGCGAAAACAAAATTTGTATTAATAGAAATGTAATATTTTATTTCACCTTAAGGGCTTGAATTGAATAATTGAAGTATAAATTCAAATGAAAGAATTTTAATGGGTTTAAAAACCTCACACAAAGATCGTTTAACAAAGCGTCTTTCTCATTAGGAATGATCAATATAATAATGCAGATAGAACGGTTTTTTGCTTCTTTATCTGAAAAGATATTTCAGACTTCCATATTCATTAATAATAATAATAATAAAAGGGAAATGAACGTATGCTACACTGCTTGAGATATGAGGTAATTAATAATAATAGGGCTTGGTAAAAATAACACAAATTTTAAGTTTTTCATAAATAAATCGTATGGTAAAGAATATGTTGCCACCAGAGCTTAATTTTAAGTATTAAAGTACTTAATTAAATTTGATATATAGTCTTTATAATTATACAAATAGTTCGTTATTAGTTGCTTAAATCTTCCACGCAGAAAACGTTCAGTTGGTTTATAACTCAAAATACAATATTTATATATATATACAGGTATAACACGGTATAACAGGTATAACACGGTAGTTCCTAAAAAGTAGCGTGTTATGCAAATCCGTGTTATACGGGACAAAGAACTAATACAAAAAGAGGGGTTCCATTCCAAGAATTAAAAAAAAACATGCTACATATCATGCCTAATATATAAATATTATATAATATTTTTCGTAATATTTGAATTGTAAGTGCTATCATTCTTTGAGAAGTTGTATGTACTGCCTTCATATCCGTGCATTATTTTTTGCAAAAAAATATTTGCCATATCTTGCTATTAGCAAAAAGCTATTTATATATTTACCACATAAAATGTTATCTTTATTAAAATTTTATGCTCATTTTATTTAAAGGATCTTTGTTTAAGACTAATTGACTAATTGTTCGGAAAAGTCCAGATTTTTTTTTATCTATATAACGTACGCGCTCGAATAATAAGTATCAAATTAGTTATCTTTTGCATTAGTTTCATTACATTTATTGAGCTATTGTACTACAATTTTACTGAATTTAGATTAAACAAAGTTTGATTTTCGTAGATTATACTATATTTTTTATTTTATTAGGGTTTTGCTCAATTCTCAAACCGTGTTAGAGCGAATCCGTGTTATAGAAGTACCGTGTTATGCAAGGGTTACCTGTATTATTATTTCTAGATGTATATTGATTACAACTAATTTATATTTCATTATTAACGTAAACCAAAGAGTACATTGTGCAACCGGATTCAGAACCACCAAATTTCACGAGATTGTTTTGCCTTAATGAGTTCATTGTAAGTTTTAGATTTTCTTTTAGACAAATAAAACGTCATCAACCTAATACTATGTTCTATTTGGCAAATGTTCTATACGTAATTAAGAGCAAATAAACAAGTACTTAGCGTTTCAAAGATGTTTTTAACGCGACTTAATCACCACAATAATAACAATCGGGCAATTTTAAAATACATAAGAACAATGAATGAACGAACGATGCCCATTCAAGAAGATTTAAGATGACAACAGGGGGAAATTCGGCGATTTTTGACGTAACCAAAACAATTGTGAGAAATTCGAAATTTAGATAACATTATTTACGCACCGAGTAGAATTGGAGATTTGGTGAAGGTCTAATCAGCAGTAGAAAATCTTTGAAATTCAAATTAACCAAATAAGAATTTAAATGAATTAAATAGAAAATTTGAAAACAAAAGCAAATACGATTTCTTTACCACAAACTGTTTATGCAGTTTAAAAGATATTTGGCTTTACTATTCAATTATGCAATGACTATCACGTGCTTGATATGATTTATCAGTTAGTTGCACTGACCGAAAACGTCTTCTAAATTCTGGCAACTGAATTGATCAATACACATTCAAATTTTCGTTGTGAAGTATAACTAAATTTTAGTCGCAAAAATACTGCAAATCTTGCAATTTAAGAAATGGTTAAAAATTCCATGTTAATTAGTTTGACCACGTTTTGTGTGAAGTTTTGAGAAAGGAATTAAAGAGGTCGCGATCGTAGTCGCATCATTTTTTATGTGTAATAATTTATATAAATATTCATTTTTGATTAGTAATTAACCAATAATCAATACCTTATGCTTATACTGTAAATAAATATTAGAATTACCAAAACGTGTATAGGTCAACAAAAGTTTAAAGGAAATGGCATAGAGAAAAATCAATAGAAGTGTCTTGTTTATTCTGTGCAATTAATTTCATTAAAAGCATTAATCGTCCGAATAAGCTCTGGCCTCACCCATATATAATATGTTACGACCGCATTTATTGTAAAAGTAATTACGTTTTTCCACGCCATTTAAAAATATTTATATCCATATGTTGATTTAAAATTGGTGTAGAAATTTTAAACATATATATATATATATATATATATATATATATATTATTTTTATATACTATATTTGTTTTCAAGACTTATGTTTTGCAATTAGGAACTATAGGACTGTAATCCACGGATGATCAGAAAAAAAAGCAAATCAATATATGGATTCACTCTAGTATTCAGGGTACTAAACCTTGATGCATAATTATTATACTGGAGAGATGATGAAAGAATTAACTTCATTATTGTCTGTTATTTTGCAACGTAGTTATATATTTTATCATCACTAAATACAATTTATAGACTTCATCCTAGTTATTGATATTCGTATCAGTAAGGGACAGATGGTCTACCAAACTGATAAATCATATTGAAAAAGGCTGTTATGAAACGTTGTTCATTCATTATGCTCGTCTGGTCGCTCTATGTGGATCATATTGGCTTCAATAAATAATTATCAATATTAATTGACATCCAACCATTAGTGTATAATGTATGGGTTGGAATATTAGTGCGCAATTGGCATATGGGCCCCAAGAGCTAAAGATATGTGGATATATAGAGAGAGCACCACCACACATGTCGGTCAAATATAAACTACATACACCAAGAATTTGGCAATGTGTTGCAAATATCACACTATCTAAATCGGAATACGAATTTAGACAGGAACACATTTCACATTAAACAAAAAGACGATTCATTTTTGTCTTCGGTGCCAGCAGAGCGTATTTACAAGTAATAAAATAGTTTATTTTTGATTATTCACTTTTCGGTGGATTTTTTTAATACTTCATACGTTTATTTTCACATCGATTACGTGAGTTTCAAATGTTGGTGTGAATTTTTTAAAGACATGATCTAGTTTCTGAGATAAATATTCAAATCAATCGATCTATCTCATTATCCAAATCAAACAAATCTCATTATCAAATTTAAAGTGGTCCTTTAAAGAAATCCTTTACTCAAATACATGAAATGTGAATGTAACTATTAACTAAATTAATTTTAGTATTTGATCTTCTAAAAAATAATATTTGAATTTATTGACATACGATAAACCGTCATGAACCTCCTTCAAATCTAAAGCAATGTTCTGTGTGCTTGCAATTTTTTTTTCATGATTTTTTACTCCATGGCTTGTCGACAATCAGACAGTAAAATAATACAAATGCTCTTTCACTTTCTATTTGTCTGTGTTATAATTAAATCAAAATTTGATAAAACTAGTGGTGTGTATGGCATCGTGCCTTAAGGCAAATTGCCGTAACGAAATGTTCGAGGAATATTAAATGTTTTCAAATAGATTATTAAGTAACATTGTCTAATCTTTATAAGAATTATATAAACTGAATTGCAAAGTTGAAAATATTTGCTTAAACTGTATTAGAATTTAGATTACAGAATTACAATTAAAATCTGAATTATTTTCGATATACAAAAAAAAAAAATTTCCAAAATTTTATTAGAACAAGCAGAATTATTCAAATCGAACGCTTAGTTCTCTCAAAAACTGCCATTTTTTGCACATTTAGCTCTGTATCTCCGAAATCGCTGAACCTGCCTTTGCCAAAAACTAATCACCACTTCTCCCCGTCATTACGAATTGAATGTTTTTTTAGATCATTCAATTTCGATGCACCGATCTCTCAAAAACTCGATTTCTATTTTCTGCATTCTTTGCTCCGTATCTCCGAAACGGTTGGATCCGCCTTTGCCAAAAACTAATCAGACATCTTCCTATCAATAGGAATCTAACGTTTTTTGAACCATTCAAATCGGTTGATCCGTGCGCCCGAAAATGTGGACGTAAAATTGTATCCATACATACACACACACCCATTTTTTTCTGAGGTATGCCAAAATGTTCAGAAACCCTTCAGAACGTAAAGAAATGTAAAAATTTTCAATTTCGATTTTTGGACGATTACAATAACTTACCCTACGGGAAGTTAATAAATGAAATTCCAGTTTTATTATTTACATAATAAAACCGGTTAAAAATATTTATTTAAACTAGAGAGATCTCAGATGAACTAAGACATTTAAAAAATAAATTTTCTAAAAGAAAGTTTCATAATTTTCTAGCAAAACAAGAATCAACGATATTTTTAGTTACCACGCCGAAGAAGTATTAACGCGTCTGCGTACTATAAATAATCTCTATCAATTACGAGTGGGAATGTATCGTGAATCACGGCTTTCTCATAGTTTTAAAATTATTCACAACCAAACCCCATCAATAGATAAGAATTAAAGGTTACCGAACTGATGACTATGATGATAGTTCTCTCTGAATTATAATAAATCAGTGAAAAATATGCGCGGATAAACGATCTCTTTTATCAACAGCTGTGAGTGCAGTTTAGGGGCAATATAAGGCTTATGTGGATTAAGTTGTATATTTTCATCTAGAGATTTCGTTGAAGTAGTTTTCTAGAAGTCTAGAAAAGCTAAATAAAGTTCTGTACAAAATAACTTAACAGCGATCAGAACTACGTGTTTTATGAGCAGTGTTTGGTATAGTACATCCAATCGAGCATTTATCTTTTTTTTATATGTAGACTATATATTGGACATCTAATAGTGTTGGCGCATATGTCCACGAAATTTTCACTTAAAATTATATTTGAGATCTATAACCTCAAGAAGAAATTTGATATCGTACTAATTGATATAAAGCTGGCCGACCTTGGGATTAAAACCGGGACTAGTTTATGCTAGCCCACCTTCTCATGATGGGCTATGTCTATGGCTTTCAACCTGTGGGGCGCGCCTCTTCAGGGGAACGTACAGCTGTTTCAAAAATACAACTTTCAAAAATATAAAAAAGAATTTGAAATGATAAATTTACAAAAATTTGTATATTAATTTGTAGTCTGATAATATCAGTTAAGTATTTATGAAATAAAATTGTTGAAAAAAAATAAGAGGGCGCAACCATTTTTTTTATTAGAACGATGGGATGCGTTGCAAAAAAGGTTGGAAACCACTAAACTAAGTACAAAGAATATGTTAAAATCCTGTAACTTTAGTTAAAATTAATTTATTTGATAAGCGTTATTGTCACGAAGATGTCAAAATTTTTCAAAAAAGATTTTACCGGTTTACTAAGCGAAATACGACAGCAAATGATACTCCCGGACTGTATAATTTTCCCTTATCTTACCTTAGGCCAAATTTAAATACATTAAACTGAAATACTTATTACTTTAATAACCAATGTCAAAAAAAAATCTTTCAGGGTACGAAATGAAAATGGTGAAGTATTATCGCATATACGCATATGTTTAAGATAATTGTTATCAATGATAAAAATTATCGATTTTAAGGTATGAACACTTTTTTTTTGGTAACAGTGTCCACATATTAAACCATTTTTATCAATATCCTAATATAGGGTGAATCTTAAGATTCCAATTTGAAACTAAATTTTTTGTACTATGGTTTTAGAAGATATAACGTTCAAGTTATTTTGTCAATAATAATTTTTGACTGATTCGAAATTGGAATTTTGGGTATTTTGGTTTAGAAAATATAGAACGTCAAAGTTATTTTGTCAACAATACTGTTCGACTGGAAAATTCCGTCAAAAAACTAATGAACGAAAACATATGAAGTGATTTATATTATGAAAACATCTTGGCACGGATAAAAAAATTTTAAGTAACATACAATGCGAGCTCGAAATAGTTACATTTAGATATTACATCGTTAGTATATTTTATGAAGTTACTTTAAAAAAATACCATGATTTATTATTATTAATCATAAGTAAGTATTTTTTACGGTTTCAATATTCTCTGATAAATCAAATTTATCAAATCATTTTGATAAATTAATATAGCATAAAAATGGTTTTTAAACTAAATGTGCGCTTTATTAAATATGGACGATAAAAAGTGAAAACTAATTTTATTATTTGTGATAAGTACAAAAATCACACTTCAATCAAAAAATTTTTTTTATTGATTTGAAGAACATATTGGAAAATGCTAATTGCTGCGAAAAGCAGCAATATGAAGAGTATAGACATTATGATAGACATATAATTGATATATTTATATCATGTAATATTTATTTTATTAATTATTAATGTCCATATTAATTCGTTACTGTGAAATTATATTAATCTCTAAAAATTTCTTTTACTTGATCCGTCTAAATTACATCAGAAATAGTGTCGCAAAATTAAATTTATAGCTATAAACGTTTGTTTTAAACACATTTGAATTGTAATATGTGATTTTACATACGCAAGCCGCGATCATATTTAATTTTAAATTTAGACACAGAAACAATCTCAAAATAAGCAGACGAGTCCATCCACAATGAAGTCTAACGTCTTATTTACAAAATAGATCAATAACAAATATATAAACAAACAAAGAAATGCGGTGATCAAGACAATGGTATTATATAAATGCAGTTATATAATAATAAACATAGCGAATAATGACTCAGAAAATTATGCGAAGGCATTGAAATAATTGAAGAATATTTTAGAAGTGAGTTCTACATAGAAAAATTCATTATATATCTTGGAATGAAATTTGGTATTTATAAATAAGTATGTAGTATAATACATACAAATATATATAAATATATATATATATATATATATATATATATATATATATATATATATATTAAGTTGTCAAATATCTCCCTTCCGCTTTTTTGCTCTGGTTTATAATACAAAAAGGCGGAAGGGAGATATTTGACAACCTATTATATATATATATATATATATATATATATATATATAATACATTATATGCTGTGGTTTCCAATCTTTTCGACCGCGCCCCCGTTTTTTTTCAAATGGTTGCGCACCCCTTATATCATCAATACTACATATTAAATTAATTATCAGGTTACAGTTTTATATGCAATAAGATGTAAAAATATATAAACAAATATTTGTTCATTCATTTCTCTTATATTGTTTCAGCATTTAGCTCATTTTCAAAAATAGTATTTTAGAAATAGCTGAATGCCCTCTTGCAACGGCCTAGCGCCCCTCTAAGGAGGCGCGCCCCACAGGTTGGGAAACACGGCATTAATACTAATAATGTAAATATTATGAATATGTGTAATGATATCCAAATAAATTAAAAGGCAGCACTTAAACAATAAATATACGTTTATTTAATATATGACAAAATTATTTATATTATAGTGTATTCGAAACTACATTGTCTATTACTTCGCGTATCAGATTAA